>NW_028277616.1:607560-911340 GCF_059751315.1 Micrasema longulum
GGCAGATTATTCCACAATCGAGCGGCTACTACTGTGAGAGAGGGGGTTAAGAAATTAAATTTAAGATCTTCGTAAAATAAAATCTCACTGAATTATTTCACCTACATTCTATTTAATGCCTGAAAATATTCTTTTTTTTCCTCACTTTTCCTTGATTTTGTCCAAAATTTTGTACACAAGTACTCGATTCAACCCCCAAGGGAGTTTAAAAAAAGGAATAACCCACTTAGCTCTTCTTTAGAGGCTCGTCAGCAGGTGGGAAATAGGATATGAAAGTAAGTAATGAAAAATATACCACAACACCCAGACCAATTTGAAAAAAATCATTTTTGGATTTTTTGTAACTGGCGAGAATAGAACTCGCGATGCTAGTTTTATAGTTAGCTGTCTTCTTACCAACTGCGCCACGGCGCTTGTCATTATTATTAATAACAACAGAAATGAAGAACGTTTTAGAGAAGGGAATATAATAGTCTTGACGTTTACGGGGCCTATAACCTGTTATTGGTTGGTTTAACTGTTTATACTTTATGTTTCTTTTTTAAAAAGTATTGTTGGTAATACATTCCATTCTGTGAACAATCATAAAAGCTGACGGGTCAAATAATATTATATGTCTCCTATGTATCTATGTGTGTTTAGTGGTCTGACTTTGTTCTTTAATAAATTTAATCAATAAATAAATTACATTGAAAAATATGGCTATCGTTATTTGTAGATTATTAATCGATTAAAAACATATTACTTTCATTCGTTTCTTGGTGTAGTAGTAAATTCGTTGGTTTTTGATACCAGGTGTAAACAGTATAAATTTAAAAAAACTGGTCTTAAATGCAACATGAATATTGTAGCATTAAAAGTATTTTACAGTTCCTGGGATAACACCTAAAACGTAAGAATGATCATTTTGCTTTGCAAAATTTTTGGATTAATCGTTAGAACTTTTTTTTGTTGATACATGTAAAAAACAAATCTGTCACTGATTCAAATTCCAATTTTTTTAGAAATAAAGTAAATTGACTTACCTTTTATTTGTTCACTGGTCTTCAAATTTCAGATGGTCAGTTTGTAACCTGAAACAAAATAAATAATTTATTTAAATGAACAAACTGATGTAAAGTATTGAAATGACCAGATATGTTGGTGACTCTGGCTGACACTTTTTTTTACCAAAAAAGGCTCTTAAATACCATCGTTGATCTAGAAATACCATTTCAAATCGCTACGACTCTCTTACAAAGTAATAGATAGATAAATAAAAATTTCGAAGAGTTCTTTAAAAAATTGGCTCATAAATAGCATCGTTAACCTTAATATTGCATCTAAAATGACATGTCAAAATATGACGCTAGGACTTACCGTCCAAAAGTTCGATTCTCTACCAAGAAAGCCCGAGAAAATTTTTGTTCGAGAATATCACCGTTGATGTAGAAATTGCATCTAGAAAAACTTATCCAAATTTTACATCGTTGTCCAACCGTTGAAAAAATTAGATTTTGCACCGAAAGACTTTGGCTCAAAAATAGCACCGTCGACCTGGAAATTGCATCTAAAGCTAGGGTTTCCTAGGACAGCGGTGCCCGTATTTTAACGGCCGTAGTGAACGGTGATGCAGTGGACAGCCGTCGTAAAGGTGACTAGAGTGTGGTTTTCTAGAAAAACGGTGTTATCAACACCATTTAACACCGTTTTCCTAGGAAACCACTCTCTAATCACCTTTAAGATGGCTGTCCACTGCATCACCGTTCACTACGGCCGTTAAAATACGGGCACCGCTGTCCTAGGAAACCCTAGCTTAATGCAAATAACGTGTTCAAATTTCACGTCCCTGTGACTTTCCGTTAAAATGTTCAATTTTATACCAGGAAGCCCGAGATAGCTTTGGCTGTAAAATAGCACAGTTGGAAATGCACCTAAAATGACATGTCTAATTTTACGTCCCTTTTCATCATCATCATCATTCCTTTTCCGCACCTAATGGTGCATAGGGCGCTGCATTGGTACACCAATTGCAGCGCATCTTAATCATTTTTTTGTTACATGAATATAAAATGAACAGTCTTACGCTCCAGGCACCAGTTCAGAGACTATGAAATATTCAGGTGTGAAAACACCCTTTTAAATAAATATTTCATTTCAACCATGTCGGGAATCGAACCTTGGTAGCTTAGTAGGCAAACGCGTTGACCATTACACCACGAGGGCGACCTGCGACTCTTTTACTAATAGTTTTAAAAAAATGATTTTTACCTGGAATGGCTGAGAAAACTTTGGCTTGAAAACAGTACCACTGACCGAGAAATTGTATTTTAAATGTTTATTATTATTATTATTATTATTAAAAAAACATATAATACAAAAATTACATATTATACTCCCAGGAGTTATTAGAAACTCATTTGGGACCGTACATAAGAAAAAACACTTTTTTTTACAATACATAATATCATACAAATTAATACATCCGAAAAAAAAGAAAACATTATTGTATAAGAAACAAAAAACACCATCTTATATAAACTACATTAAAAATTATCAATATCAAAAAGATTTAAGAAATATTTTTTAATTACGTCACTTCTGGATTTTTTATTAAGTTTTTCGTGTCTTAGCTCATCAATTTTACATCCCTCCGACTTAGAGTTTCTGTGGCGGATAATAATATAAAATAAACAAATAAACTATGTGTTTTCAGTTTTATAATATAGATAAAGGTCGCATAAAAACGTGAATGCAGAACAATGCTTGGCAGTTTTTATGCAAAACCCCAGCCAAATGAATGTAGAATTGTCAATTTTGAACAAAAAAGTAGAACCTGCATTTCCGTTCGACAATGATACGCGTTTCACAAGACATTTTCAGCAGAACAAAGCGTGACGACTTGACTTTAGTTAAACTGAGAGGCTGAACATGCAACAGGTACGCCGCGTCGTATTCCTGCGCCACCGGCGTAAAATGGGGTGTACAAACAAATGTGCGCACAATACGGTAATAAAAAATGAAGCCGCCGGGCAAAGATACATTGGCTTTCTGAAGACCTTATAGCCTGTCCGGAAAGAACGAATTCGCCGCGATTCTCTCGTGCGTACTACGTAATCGCGAATCAAGTGCGAGTCGAGAGTCTGGCGAAGTGCACGCGATTTACGCGCGTAATTTGAGTTCGCGCGATGCTTGTGGACGCGAAGTATTGGCGCCTAGTATCTCGCTATCGCGCGAACGAATTCGCAGGAAACGTTTCGCGGCAAATTCGCTTCTTCCGGGCAAGGTCTTAGTTATAAAAATTAAATAAATAATCAAGGAACGGACCCGGACCCGTGAAAAATAACTATTTTGCAATATATGCATTCTAGGAAAAAAAGCTTTGTATACCTAAATAAAACAATACATACTCGGGACAAGAGAAAAAAAAAATTACCGTGCTGTTTTTCGAATGGAATCCGTTTTGCGTTTTATTTTAATTTTATTTTTATTACAATATTTGTATTTTTTTACAAGTGGAGTGATACAAAATGGCCCAACATCAGCATGTTTTAAAAAAAATTTGTTGGTATTGTATTGAGTAATATACAAAAATCGTAGTGCAGTTCTAAGCGTGTTTGTCTACCATACAAGAAGTCTTGAAAATTGATTTAAAACCGTGTTTTTACACTAGAATATTTCATAGTCTGGCTCCTGAATCGTACGAATAATCATCTTACCTTCATGTAACGATTAAGATTGCTGCAATTGGTGTAAAAACGCAGTGCCCTATGCACCAATAGATGCGAAAAAGAAATGATAATGAAGAATATACAGAAAACTATAATTGACTTATAAAAAGTGCAGTCAGGAATACAATATATTTAAGAAAGAAGTGAAAAAAAAAAGTTATATTTATAATTCTTTTTTGTGTAGCACTGATTGAAAACACCGTTATTTTTTTGTTTGTAATTTATTTGTTGTACGAAAAATATTTATAATAAAAAATAAAATTAACAAAATATTGTAAGACGTCACTTGCCATTATGTACAAAAGAATTGTTTTTTTATTTAATGAAATGAGGAACGTTATATTTATTAAATCTATATATATAAATTATATTAAACAGTTTTTTAGACAAAGAACTTTTTAAAATTTAATCTTTAAAGGTAATATAGAATTCAGTACAATTTTTTTTTCACTTTAATTGTTTTCTGACAAATAACTATTTGATGCCATAAAATTCAGTACATAAAATATGTAATACACTTAAGGTAATAATGTTTGACACAGTACGAGTATATTACATTGTTGCCAAAAGTCATTATTGTTACAACAACTTATACTAACTATTAGCATAAAAATAAAATATTTCAGTGCGAAAAATTATTTAATTTGTTTTAAGTTTTTAAGCAATAACACAAGATCTTGAGATTCATAAGCAAAAACTGAGCATAGCTTACTTTGGAAACAATTGGCATACTGTGTTTTTAATAATGATTATTTGCAGTTTTTTTTAAATTAGCATAAAGTTGATAAACACTAAAAAGTGTAATATCTCAAAAAAAGAACCTTTGCAACAGATGGAAGAAAGAAAAAAATATGGATATTCAAACAATGGCAAAATGGTGAATGTTACAAAAGTGTAAAGTCACCACTTAAACCATCCAATAACATATCATAAGTCCTGTAAATACCTAGACTTCGATATCCCTTCTCTGAAATGTTTTCATTCACATTTATATTCGTAGATGAAAATTATTGTTTTTCACTACTATGACGAATTCACCCCGCTTTACCTGATACGTTTATTTAGTCATATTGTGAGAGAATAATATTATCCATCAAAGTCCGATGATTATGAAACTTTGTAAAGTCGTGAACCAATTTTCAATGATAAATCGGATTGTCAGGAATGCGTTTTACAATTTGGTAATAACGCTGATTCACGAATATTGATTCAGTTTTCAACGAAACACTAAGCCGGACTTTACTTGAAAATGCATTTAGTCAGTCAAAATTATTTCAAACAGTGCACTTATTTTCTTTATAGATACAAAAAACAAGTGACTATAATCCACAAATTGGTAATAACTAGTAACTGGTTTCATCGCTTTCTAGACATCTTCGAGGCGGGTATCTTTTTTATAAAATTAAGTATTTAAATTTGTTGCATAAAGGAGGAAAAACATTTTTTAGAAGGGAATATGGAAGCCTAGGCATTTACGGGTCTTATGTCATTGGCTGGTTAAACTACCTGGTAAAAGAAGAAGTACAAAAATTATAAAATTGTTTTCAGGCGTTGCCTAGTAGGTGAATTGGTTCAGCCGGATGAATCTCACCCGCATGATAAAGGTTTTAGCTCTTTTACTTCACAAAAATCAACGGATTTGGATATTTAAACATAGACAGAATGGTGTTTGTTACAGTGTGTGAAGTGGCTACTTAAATCAGCCGATGACATGTCATAAACCCTGTAAATGTCTAGACTTCGATATTCACTTCTCAGAAATGTTTTCCCTCTCTGTTGCAACAAATTTAAATATGAATATCTCCTTATGGAGGAAATTCAGCCAGGCTGCAAGCATTTGAACATACTCAAAACATTGTTGAAATTCAGTGTATTAGGTGTCAACATAAGTTGTTTGGTTTTTATTTCAATTTAAAAATGAACAGCAAAAGTAAAACCAGATGATAAAAGTTTACGTCAATCGAAAGAAAAATTTATTTTCTAAAAGATAGTGTATTTTTTTTACGCTATGTATATTATTTTATTTTATTACAAGCCTTCAAAATGGAATGTCAAGTAGACGAAAGTGTGCATTTTTGACTTTCGAGGAACTTCAGTCCTACGGGAAATTGGATACAAAAAATGTTCTTTTGCGCGCAGTAAATGCAAAGTTTCTTGAAAATGTACGAAAAAAAGAATAAAAAATATTTTAATAAAATCGCACTACTTCGACCGACGTCACTGGTTCATATGTATCAACTAATGATATAAGAACTGGAAAGGATATTTGGTTGGCTTACCGTAAACAAACCAATCGGAAGAATTAAAATAGAACAACCTCTGACGTCACACGCGGAGTTATTTCAGAAATACAAAACAAAAAAAATCATCGCGCTGATAATACGATATACATTAAAAAAATTTAAATGGCCTAGTTTAATAGTTTATTTTAAACTAGACCATTTTAATAGTATAATAAAAGACACTGAACTTCCTTATTTACGAAAAAAAAAGATAATACATTATTGACTAATTTGATCTCTTGTTCTTCATTTGGATAAAAAATTAAGTATACATAAGGTAAATGTGTTATAATATAGGCGGCCTCCGTGGTGTAGTGGTCAAGACGCTTGACTCACGCACGGAAGGTTCCGGGTTAGATTCCCGGTGAGAACACAAAAATTAAAATGTGATTATTCTCAAGCCTGGGTGTTCTGTGATGTAATTCACCACTGTAATTGGGCCTCCTGGCCTGTTGTGATGCAAAATAAATAAATAATAAATAATAATTAAAATTTCATTGCCGCTTTTGAGAAAAGCGAGCTTATTTAAAACCGACCCTGATAGTTATCCTTAAATTAGTCAATAAGGTTTTTTTTTTAAAAAAGAAATATTTTCCTTCTTATAATTTACCTAAATATTTCCATTTTGATGGCCATTTTCAACGAGTTGTAAATAACTCACTGGTCGAAAATGAAAATCAAGTTGGGGTAGAGTTGGATTCAAACCTCGGACTCCTGATCCGTGAGTCAAAAAAAATGTCTTCTTTTTTCTTTATTTTCGTTATATGGTTTCTCCTTTATCTCTATTAAACGCGAACGGAAGGAGGTGACATTCAGTTTTAAAGGCTAGTAATCAAATAAAATAACATATGTTACATTAGAACTAATACAATATCCTGTAGAGCAGAAAATTTTCTTAAATTATCACTTTTACCATTTACACATATATACACATTTACACATATATACACATGTACATACACACATACGTACATACACCCATGTGCTTACACATACATACATTCATAAAAACATAGACAATTTATTTATGCGAAACTTCATGGTTGTCATCTATAAATATATTTTTTTCAAATTATTCCTAATTTTTTATATTTTATTTTTGACATCCAGTAAGGTTCTCCAATCCGTGGCATGCATCAACTTTTCTGACTCCCTACGACCAATGTCATGAAAGAGCGAGGTCAACACCTTCCGTAACTTTACAACACTCCCGTCTTTCCACGATTCTGGCAAAAGGTTATGGACCCTTTTGCCTACGTTATAGTGTTGTCTCGATGCCAGAACAGTGTTGACCCCTTCACTTAGTATCAGATCCCTATTAGAGTATCTTGTTTTATGGTTGTGGTTGACGCTTGGGTAAATGTCTCTCTTTATGTGTGTAACCACCACCGTTCTCAATATATACTGTTGAATAATATTCAGTACTCTGAATTCTTTGAAGAGCAAGTCACATGGATAACGAAATGTTTTTTTTTTAAATGACTCGGATTAAAGATTTCTGTGCAATTGCTACAGGTTCTAAGTACTAAATTAGTTAGGTTTTTTCATGTAAGTCCGCCAAACTACCTATTCTTTGTACTTGAAGATTTAAATAAAGAAATTATATTTAATGTGACATATTTTTCATCCCATTGTTTGGAAATAAAACCGGTAAAGGAAATATGGAAAGGGCGATTAGCTCACTAGAACAATGGTGACTTTATGGTTTAATTGCAAAAGCTATTTATTTGTTTATATACCCGCTGCAAAAAGTGTCAAGTTGATTCAGTTTCTAAATGAAGCAATTAAATCACCCATTTAAAGTCTAAGTAGAGTGGTGACAAAACTACTTTGTGGGTACACTAGGTTGTCGCATTTACCCTGCTTAATAGGGCACTCGGTCTGAATTTTCTTCATCGTATTCTTGGCTTTATTATGGCGCTAGAATAATGATCATTTTTGTTACATGAAGGTACGACAACCAGTATTACGCTTCTAGTGAAAAAACACATTTTTTAAATAAATATTTCATATTTACCATGTCGGGAATCGAACCCGAAACCTCTTGCATGGGAGGCAAATGCGCTGATCACTACACCACGAGGCTGAAATCGACTTTTCCTACTGTAATTTGTTATTTTTTTAAAAGTTTTTTCAACTAACTCTAATTTATTGTCATTTAATTTGAGGGTACTACATGCAAACCAGGCAAAATCCACAATTTAAAAAAAATGCGATATTAATTGAAACTTATTTAGAATACAATTTTTTACTATAATTTTAACATTGTCAGTTAAAGATACGGCTAAATTTGTAATATTTGACTTTTAAATTATCGGCTTTGTTCCAAACATGGCAACCTCTACTTTAGTATTGCAAAGTTGGTTATATATTATTTTTATTTCACGACTGTTTTTAATTTTTAATAATCATGCTTATGTCATCACTGCTTACATTTTAAATATTTAACGATTTTAATTAAAAATTTAAGTTTAAAAAAAAGTTGATGTTAAGTATTGTATCAGTTTTTTGTGATTTGCTCAAAATAAAGAAAGATGGATTTTGCTGAGTTCGCAAATAGTACCCTCATTTATTCTATTATAGTTTTTCATAAGTTCTTTTTTAAAATTCCTTCGTATTGCAATTACATTAATGGTTTCAAAAACTGTATTAAATTTGGATATAAAAATTCATTACCATTAAATCGGGTTGTAGTCCCGTGGCTAGTGTCTCGGACTCAAAGCTCAAACGTCCGTGGTTCAAATCCCACACTATCCCAACTTAATTCCGTTTTCTAATAGTAAGTTTACAACTCGTTGAAAATGGCCCCTTAAATTAAGTGATGGGGTAAATCATAAGTACGCGAATATTTCATTGTTTGTTTAATATACATTTTAATGAAATAAGTTTAGATTATTATCAACAATGTTTTAAGTATGTCCAAATGTTTGTAGACAGGCTAGATATAAATAACTCTTTAGGGAGGAAATCCAGTTTGTCTACAAAAATTTGGGTATACTCAAAACATTGTTGATTAAACTAACTTGCATAAGAACTTTAAACATTGGAAAATTGTTTTTTGGCGTTGGTTCAGCCGAATGAATCTCACCCACATGATAAAGATTCAAGTTATTTGACAATTCTTGATGGAATCCAAACGCAGCTTTGTCCTACTCTGTTTTATTGAAATATTATGTTTTGTATCACTTTCAAATTGTTATCATATATATACTCTACCCTGATGCTGCAAAAACATAATAAAATAAATACAACCTTTGGTCAAAAAGGATTGGCCTACTACTCGGTTAATGTGTACAATCTACTTATATTATACATAAGGACAATTAGTAAGTTCTCACAATATAAAATTGCTATTAAGAAATGGATAGTGGAGGTAGGTTGCACACGGATCGATGAGTGGATCAAGCAAAATAGGTAAAATGTGTGCACTGTCAATAAAATTTGTTCTATTGGTCCATATAAAGTGGTTATGCTTTTTATGATTATTTTAGTTTTTTATTTTTTATTATGTTAATGATAATTAGATTAATTACTTTTTTTTTTATTGTTATTATTATGTTAACTTTGTTAAAAGGCTAATTTAAGGCATGTTTCACATTTTGTAAAATGTTTCCCTCGGCACGGGACACCCCAGTGAGGGAACATTATTCTGTATAAAAAAAGAATACAAACAATGTAAAAGTTTAAATAAATTGATAAATATATTTTTGACTGTACCCACACTTAAGATAATATTTCGTTTTATATAAGTGATTCTTAGACTGTATTATATTTACCAGTCTGGAGGTACCCATTAGAAAGTGAGAGCGTTATTTGGTCAAATCAATAAGTGGAAGTATACGAGGTATTTTTAATTTCTAACTTATGTTTAAATATAGGTTATTATATCATCACGTGATAAAGGTTTCAGCTCTTTTACTTTACAAAAGCCAACAGATGGAAGAGTTGAGGGAAAGTGTATGCCTAAATATAATAGTGAATGTTACACAGTGTGTAAAGTGGCAACTTAGGGCCGGTTTTATAAACTTTAATCAAACTTCCGTAAGTGTAACGAACCGTTGGCCGTTCGTTACGATAACTGACGGTTTTGTGTTCTATAAACCATTTTTGTTAACGGACGGTCGCCGGTAAGCATTTTCATAGAAATTGAAATTTTTCTGTCAATTGTCTATGGAAAACTTTTTATCTAAGCTCTTTCTGTCAAATGCGAACGGTGCGCATTCGCATTGAATGAAAAAATACATCAAATGCAAATAGCCGGCAATTTTGGACGAAGTTTTTACACAAAAAAGAACTATGAATTAAAAATAAAATTATTAAAAGCGAGCAGGTACGATGGATAGTTTTTGCTATTATCTGTCATTTTAGTTTATATTTGTATCAATAAACTATGTTTAAATTTTTTTTTAAATTACTGCTGAATATATTTATCCATCAGACTAAAGTTGATTTTATACCACCACGCAGAGTAAAAAACATATAAAACTGGTAATTCGACTAAATCCCAAAATAATGACTATTTGCATGTTAATTGGGTGGAGATTTGATTAAATAACAATGTGATAAAACAACTGTCGTGTCAAATACGGCAGCGGCGCTGAAGGTAACGGACCGTAATGCATTTAACCGGCCAAAATCGGTCAGTAACCATTTAACCATAGATTTAACGGCTCGTAACGCTACGAACGTTTATAAAACACAATAATCGGCCGGTATACCAAATATTAGTTAAACATGGTATCAAGTTAACGAACGGATATTTATAAAACCGGCCCTTAAGCAATGAGAGATCATAAGCCATGCCTAGGCTTCCCTATTCCCTTCTCAAAAATGTTTTCCCTCTATGTTACTTTTTTCATCATTTTGAGAAATTTACTAACTCCGACGCCCTCCCTGCACATAAGTCACCAAAAGATTAACTACATAATCATGTCACCAACACCTCATATTTCAAGTTTATTAACCACTTCACTTTAATGAAAGGATTGTTGACAATTACAACACCAAGGATTTGAAAGGCAACACTATTTCTTTTGGTTGCGAAAGGACAGTACAAAATATTTGTTCAGTTTATTCCCCGAGACATGGGGATCCTTTATCGAAATATAATTTACCGAGCATTCTCTAAAATACGAAAATCCCGTAAATATTGGTTACCATATTACTGCCACCCCCGAGAGTCTCCCATTTTTTAACCTAAGGGCTAACAAACTAAGTAAATAATCTGAAATTCTTAAATCTGGATTTCAGACAGGTCTAGCAACATCTATCAGACCGTCCAACACTCTTCAATCTTGGCAAGGTCAGTATAAATATTTTTTTAATTATTACATTTTTACAACATCCACTATTTTTATATTCAGATAAATATAAACCTTTGCCATAAAAGTATACATATATATATATATATATATATATAAATATCAAATATAACATTTTATTTTATGTTCATATTTATGTTTATATTTATATTTATGTTTATGGTTATGTTTACAATTATGTTCATGTTTATATGGTAGAATTGGCTCAGCACTATGTAGCCGTTTTACTGGAATAAAATAATATAATAATAATAATATCTAAACGAAGATAAAGAAAAAGTTTCTACTAGATACATTTAAGGTGATTCAAAACGAAAATATGAAAGTAATTATTCATAGATGGCGCTTTTATAATTTTTTATTAAAAATGACATTTTTACGTTTATTTTCAATGGAAATTTTACGAAACTTGGTGTGCGGAAACTTTACACTATTTTGATTGTAACAGATGCCATAACAATATAATTTAGGTCCTTTTGACAAAATGGTGTACAAAACAAAAAAAAGAATAAATATTTTTTTATTTTGTACAAGTACAAGCTCACTGCCATTTTAATTTTGCTGCGAGATTCATGTTTACGATTTCTGATCAGCACCATTTTTTTTAAATTTCTTATTGTCTCTCTGACATACACCGAGCAATCTGTCTTTCCGTGGATCGCTGTGTGCATTTTAGCTTCTGGCTTTTTTTCTGTGTCGCAGATATGGTTTCTAGTCTATATGCCGTCACTGGCAATAAACACGCTTCATAGATTTGGCTTTTAAAGCATACAGGGACTTGTTCATTTTCAAAAATATAATTTAGCTGGCCGAAAGCGAGCCAATTTGGCCCTATTCTTCTTGGTAACTTCGCTCTGGTTATCTTTGCTAAGTTTGACTTTTTGTCCTCGATATGTGTATTTATCAACCACTTCGATTTAATTATTGTTAATAAAAATGTTTTTCTTTGTTGGACTCATAAATTTTGTTGTATGACTATTTATTTCCAAACCAATCCTTTTTGAAACCTAATGTAGTTTCATAATCATTTCCGCGTAGTTAGAAACTTTTCCATAAACATACAAAATAACAATTTCATTTATTATTTTCAAATGGTTTCGCTTCTCACTTCGCTTTAAGTTTAAATAAAATAAATGTACCAAAAACATTGGAACTGAAAACAAATGTCAAATAAGAATTATGAAATAGGTCCATGCAAAAAATGTACAAAAAGGGGCTATGAAATGTAATGTATTTATTTTAGGTAGGTGTACAGTATTTTTTTTGACCAACTGATTTTTTTTTTTCATTTTTTTATATATTTATTTTTTATATACTAAGGAAATCATACAGTTTTTTTAAAAAACAAGGTACAAAAGAACAATAAAAAAGTAAGACCAATTACAGATTTCACGCTAATTTATTATGAATGCGGGAGAAGAGCGGAAAAATAATTGAATTCTAAAAAAGTAAAAACATGAATATTAAATCAAAAGTACATAAAAGGGAGAAGACATTGTATAGCTCCAACTTTACTTTCCTCCCTTTCTCTCTGCTTCCGTGAACATTTATATTTCTTTGTAAAAATTCACAACCAACAATAATTCATTAGATGCAGGTAGTAGATGTACATATGAAAAGTATAAATTAAGAGTTGAAATCAAAAGTTAAAATTAAAATCAAAAGTAAAAGTCAAAATTTAAATAAATATTCAAAGTTTAAATTAAAAGTTAAAATTAAAAGTTATTATACATAAACTAAAAAACAATTTATCTTTAAACGAAAAATTGTTTAAAAACAAAACATTGTCATTAAATCCAGACGCTTTCCTATGACGCTTTATCTACCTCCTACGAAACGATGCGATAGACCCAGCATTTCTAGTTTCTTTCGGTGACACATTAAACATCTTAAGTAATTTATTGAACAGATTGTTCTGAGTTGTCTGGGTTCTTGGTTTTGGGAGTCTAAAAATCCTCTTGTAAAATAGCAATGAATTTCTTTTATACGCTGAACATAACTAAACATGTATTTGGGCAACGATTGATTTGTTAATTTTAATGTTTATACTAATGTATCAAAAATTACTCTTTGCTTCACCAAAAACATGTTCAGTATCGTCAACATACTCGTATGCTAAATCTTTGTATCTCTGCCACATTTCAATATCTTGCTTTATATAAAAGCTTTATTCAGAATAAGGTTTTGACACTGACTATATTTTTTTTTAAATTCAATCAAAACATAACATTACTTAAGAAAAATATTTTTCAAAAGGTTTCGAAAGTATTTATTTTTATTATTATTTTCTTAATAGTCAAAACTTTTACTTAGTTCTCTCCTATACACGTTTTAAATGACTTTTTTTATTTACGCACCGACACAAACACATCCTCACACATTCATTCACACACATTCATATACACACACATGAATACAAACATCGCACACACACAATTTTAAAAACTCTTTTCTTATATATTATGTATTATTAGATTGACAGTGGATTTTTTTAATTGGCTCTAGTATTGTTAATATATTTTAATTTTTTAAAATGGTAAATAGCTGTAAAAATCCCAAACAAATAATCTGCATGCCATTATATCAATTTTTAGTGCTCAGAAAGAGATTATGCAATGAATGATAAACATTTGATTACCCAATCAATTAAATAAAATTAGTTATCATAATTCCATATAATAATGATCGAAACATCATTTTAAAACATTACACTTGCTAATGATTGAGCAGCTTAATTAAAATGTTTTGAAACTATTTCAGTGTTAAAATAGTTTGCTAACCAATTATTATATTTTTAACAACACATTCCATTGTATTATGTATTGTAAAGTAATGCGTTAATATTACATACCTGGCTATTTATATTTTGCATAATATTGTTTTCACACTAAAATAACTGGAATCTCTTTGGAAAAAAAACTTAAGAAATGCATTTTAGGCAACTATTTAGTAACTTATTAATTAATTTTAATATTTAAAATGTTCGAGTGTCGGTGCCAAAAACAAGTTATACCCTTTTGACGTCATAAGGCACAATTTCTACAAGTAGACGTTCTCCTCAATAAAATTGGGAAATATTTAAACTGCCTTTGTTTTCAAATAATGCTACATAGGCCCACAGGTGTCGGGAATATAATATATACTGCCGAAACAATAAAATTTAAAATTTTCATGATACTCTCTCAGCTTTTGCGAATAATCTTTTAGGAATAAATCTAATTTAATAAGTACACACTTATTTTACAACTAATTTTACACTTATTTTACAACTTATTTTTTATTGCATTGTTTTCTGTAAAAAAAAAATCAAAAATATGTTTTACATCTTAAATCGGGTTGTGGTCCCGTGGCTAGTGTCTCGGACTCATAGACCAAAGGTCCGTGGTTCGAATCCCACTCTACCCCAACTTGATTCCATTTTCTAATAGTGAGTTATTTACAACTCGTTGAGAATGGCCCTCAAAATTAAATATTTGGGTAAATTATAAGAACGCAAATATTTCTTTTTATAAAAAAAAAAAATCTTAATATATAAATCTATTTTGTGTAATTCTATAATTGAAGAAATAGATGCATGTAAAATTGCATCGACGAATGCTTTCAAATTGTATGTTTTCTAGTATGTATCTTTGTTGAATTACCTAATAAAATAACAATAAAAAAGAAGAAGTATGATTTAAAATGAAAAAAAAAAAAAAGTGTCCTGACGGAGAGACAGGTATAAAATGTTTGACCTCAAAGTTAATGCTTTAATAACTAAAGTAAAAATAAAACACGTGTGATTAAGGTAAATTAAATACTAATAAATCAGTTTCTTTTTCTTACAACATAAATTTAAGCAGCTGATATTTCATTCGTGCATCTTCATACATAATAATGGTTATCTCACAGAGAATAAAGAATGGTTTTTTCAACACTTATCTCAATAGACCAGTAAATAACGGAAGGCGAAGCATCTTGAAAGCGTAATGAAGCGATTTAGCAACAAGAATTAGCATAACTCCGCACGATATCACACCTTGGCGCACGGTGAACCATTATTGTGGCTCGGTTGAGTAAGTTCATTGGGCAATGCTGCAGAACTTGGCTGATCACTCATTAGTCCGGGAACTGGCTCTACCATTATCGGAAGCATGTGTGTTCTTGAGCAGGAAGTACTTCGTTAAATCAACGTGACGGATTCTTTATAATCCACTGGCCAAAAAAGTCATGTTCAAAATTCATTTATCTATCGTAGCTGCTGGAAATTTGACTTACTTTGTCCCCATTTAGACATTTTGAAACACTCTAAAATGAAACATTTGTCAGTGTGCAATTAATTTATGTATCTTTTAAGTTAATTCAACAATGTTTTAAGTAAGTCCAAATGTTTGCATGCATGCTGGATTTCCACCCTAGGGAGTTATTCAGATCTAAATTTGTTGCAACAGAAAGGAAAAACACGTTTGAGAAGAGTATAGGGAAGTCTAGGCATTTACTGGGCTTATGACCTCTCACTGGCTGGTTTATGTGGCCAATTACACACTTGTAACATTCACCGTCCTGCTCTGTTTAAACTTTAGATTCGACTTTACATTCGACTTTCATATTCTCTTCTCAAAAGCGTTTTCCCTCTCTGTTGCAACAAATTTCAAGTTTACTTTATTATCGCAAGTAAATTTCGAATAGGTCAACATCATTATAAAAACCCCTCTTCTCCACTAGTCCAAATTTTTTCCTCATCCCAAACCTGATTACACTGCTCTTTTTTTCTTTTCCTAAATAATATTTTATAATTATTTAATAATTATTATTTTATAACTTTGTAGTTATTCATTATAACACAATAAAAAGAAAACAAATTTGTTTTTAATCGCTTATTTTTTATTTTTTCAACGGTACACAACCTATTTATCAAGGTATATCTAACTAATAAATTATATCCTGTTTTATTTTTCAGTGATTACTAAATATTACATGGATGCATATGGAGTTAATATGTCAAGTCTTTCTGTCACGTTGTTCTTTTAGAAATGGGAATTGTGAAATGAGATTGATACGATCTTTAAAATCAGACAGGAGTGTCTTTATCTAAATAATGTTATATGTTCTATCACTCAAACAATTATATTATATTTTATGTAACTCAATTATAACTCACGGCATAATATGATGGGGAGGCACTATTAAAACAATATTAGAACCTCTCGAATCTGCTCAAAAATCGATTATTAAAATAATAAAAAGGCCCTTCAGGTACCCCAGCGTCAAGTTGTTGTCAAATTATTCAGGTACATACATATATATATATAAATAATATTTATATATTATTTATAAATATATATATATATATATAAATAAATATATAAATAAAATATATACATAAATAATATTTTATTTATATTTCATTTTTATTTTCTAAAACAGGTTCCTTAAAATTCGACATTATATTCTAAAGGATACACAATTTTTCTACTGTATGGAATTCAGAATAGAGTGAGTCTCGTGTATTTTTTAAATTTAGATTTAAATGTAAAAATATTGGCTATTGATTCTAAGATTTTTGGAAGATTGTTAAAGCTTATTTTTCCAACAGGTAAATAAAAATTTAAAGCTGCAGTTGTATTGCATCCATGTAAAATTAAATTATTTAAAAATCTGGGGTATCGAGAATTTTTTAAATAAGTAGGTTTTTTTCTTCGAAAGTTTGTTTATAGATGCTTTTTTAAAGGTGTTATCAATCAAAGCAACATCTAGTTTTTTGAAAATTAAATTTGAAGCGCAAGTTTTTGGCATTTTTAATACAATTTTAGCGATGATTTTTCTGGGCAATCAAAAGTGGACAAAAGAGGCCTATGACTAGTATGGAGTCATGGGCCCAGCCTATGACTCCATACTACAGATTATACTGTATGATTGCGTAGTAAACAGTTTTAATTTTTTTGGAAGAGAGAATGTTTCTTAGTCTAACAAATATGTAAATAAGTTTTCTAACTCTTTTTACAATAGCATATATTTGTAATTTTCATTTCATATTACTATCTAGAATAATACCAAAATACTTATCATTAGATTTTTTACTGTCGTACGTGTTTGGGGCACATAGTAGAATGATTATTATCACTTTCTTATAAACGCTTATATCAAGCAGTATAGGTACTTAACTTTTTTACTATTTCTTTTTACGTAGGTATTAACGAAGTGGGCTCTACCGACATGTAAGAAGAAAAAAATGAAATGCTAATATTTTTTTTTTATAGTGGCTCCATTTTTTAGTAGTGCTCCGGCGCATGCGCATTTATGTCATTTCAAACGTCAAATGATCTGACACATGTTGAAAAAACTTAAAATGTTCTAATTTTAACCTGTCACTGCTGTCTAAACTACCAAACCTTTCTCCGGTCTCAACGTAAAATTAAAATTTACTTATTTCTCTTTGGTATTTTAAATAGACTTCTGCCATAAAAAGTAGCCGCCTCAAAAAGATTTTAAATTGAAGTTGTAGTAGAAAATATAAAAAAAAGTATTTCGTGATCTGATTAGGTGGTTTAATTATTTATTTATTTATAAATACGTCCAATGCGCATTTTAAGAACATATTTATACATAGAAAATTATTATAAAAAAGTAGAAAGACTCAATAGTATATAGTAGACTTTTTGGGAGTGGAAGCGGGAGAGGGGTGTTTATAATTGAATTTGATTCAGTGATCGTTTGAAAGAAGACAACTTGTTATCAAAGAAATCAAGACTGGTATATTTGTTGGCAGACCTAAGAATTCTGGGCATAGAGGAATGAAAACCATAGTTAGTTCTATTAGTTAGGTTATCGGTATGAAAGAGTAAGTTTTGCCTGAGGTTTCTAGTTGGGATATTTAATTTTATTGAGCTCAGTAGTTCAGGCGCATCAAAGAGTGAGTTGACAATTTTAAATAGGGTTTATCATGTAGAAGTATTTTCTGGGTTACCTTTTTGGTTACCTTTTTGGATATTTTTTTTTTTTTTTTAATATGAGGGCTATTTAAATGTTTAATTCCTAAATACTTATATTTTTGTTGTAATTGCTTGGTGTTTCGAGTATTCTGAATTCATTTTGGAATCCTAAGCATGATTTTTTTTTAAATTTTACATTTTTATTTATTTATTTTAGGTAAACAAACAGTTTGTACACATATATTGCCAATTTCTTTGTATATTAGTTTTAGAAACTCATGCACAAACCAAAAAAATTGTTTACACTTAATACAATAATTTAAATTATGTTCAATATAATAAATATAAAAGAAACGAAATGGAAAAATATGAATATAATAATAATAATAAAGTTAAATGTCTGCTTCTCTCAAAATATCTATAATTTCTGACCTAAATTTACATACATTGTCACAAAAAATATCAGCCTCGGTAAATATTATATTGGTCACATATTCTAGGTTTTGTAGATTGTTTAAAATAGTTTGTTTCTTTTGGGGCTATAAGTTCTTAAGACGTTACAAAAAGATTTGATTTAGCATAACTAAATGAATAAACAACGTGATGATGAGATAGTCGTGTAAAAAAATAAATAATAATACTAGGCATCGTAACGACTTCTGTTGCTAATTTGCAATCGTCTTTATGCCGGAACTAACTTCAATAATTGATAGATTAGACCCAAATAAAATCTAATTGTAATAATAATAATTAATATATATATTAGACAAATGAAACTAGGACATTAAGTTAACCAATGGGTTTTCAAATCATTTCCGGCATTATTCAAACTAGATACACATGAACATCTAATTGCTTAAAAATATGAGGTCAAACGCAATGACTTGTATTTTTTACGTATCAAATTAAGTATTTGTGTAAATGAGTATTATATGATTATCCTTAGATATTTAATAATCATACAAATAATGTGTATTACATAAGTACTTTTATTCATAAGTACGTTTATGTGTGCAAGCTCTTTATGCCCACTAAAAAGCAGATATAATTTGCAAATAAATTAACAAATTACAACAGGGATGGAGAATACCTTAAATAAGGGAATATTAATAATTAATATTAATATTAATATTATTAATTTTTAGATGGGGTTTTCTACTAATCAATTAAATTATAACAAAATTTTAGACTCTCTTAAAGAACGAAGAACATCGACCGATCTTATGACTTTATATAAAATAATAAAACCAATGTTTGATACCCCTGATCTACTGAAATTGATTTCATTCTATGTACCACCTAGATTAAGCAGAACATCTACAATATTTAATTGTAAAAATTCTCGAACGGTAGCTCAATACAACTCACCTATTGTTAGATTACAGAATACCGGGAATGAATATGCATCACATTTTGATATATTTAGTTTATCTCTGCCTAACTTAAAAAATAAAGTGACCAACATATTTTTATCAAAAAGAGCAAATCATCTTCAGAATATTAGGTTGGAATAGTTATAATTTGATTGATTAATGTATTTTGTTATTGTATAATTTCTTTAAAATATATATGTATTTCAAGTAATTAATAATGTGTACAGTACGAGTATATTAATATTTCATACTCGATTTTTTTTTAATATTTTTATTTTTAAGCACTCTTTATACCACATATATGTAAATGGCAGAAATGCCGTATATAAATAAATAAATAAATATGAAAGTCAAGGCCTTTACAGGGCTTATGACCTGTCATTGGCTGGTTTAAGTGGCCACTTCACACACTGTGTAACATTCACCATTTTTCCTATGTTTGAACATCCATATTTCTTCAATTCCTCCATCTGTTGATTTTAGTGAAGTTAAAGAGCTGAAACCTTTATTGTTGTAAAGAGATTCATCTGACTGAATTATTTCACAAACTAGGCAACGCCTGAAAACAATTCCCCCCCCCCCCTTATTCTCCATCCCTGTTGTAATTTGTTAATTTCAATGACCTCCGAGGGGGTGAAATCCAGTCTTTTGTCTGTGAACATTTGGACAAACTCAAATATTGTTGCAAATAAATGTTTATTTTTTTATGTACAAATTTCGACAAATTCCTTTTTGGACTAGTCGGTTTTTTGGAAGGTTGCAAGATATTGCTTTCAGCAATAAGTCCGCTTAAATGAATGTATTTAAGTATATGAAGATTTAAAAAAACAAGTTAAATAAATGGCAAACATTTAAAAAGTGATTTAATCAAATTTGAAAAAAAATATTTTTAAATCAATTTTTTTAAATTATTTTCTGAATTTCGCGTTAAAACAGACCTTTTTTTACCAAAAATATGTCCAAAAGTACACACATTTATTTGAATATTGTTTTTAAAAGTTTTTCTTCATTTTCCAAGTTCTATACAAATCTTGTTTTATCACAAATATCTTTTTAAATGTTTGCTCCTTAAATATGCAAATAATAATAACGAGAAACCGTATTTTTTTATATTTATTTAATGCATGCAGTACAAAATTTTATCAAAGCACAATTATTAATTTTCATGTCCCAACTTGATGGACATATTCCCGGCAAAATTTTCTTCTTCTTCTATTCCACATCCGCTCCTAAGTGGAGCATGTGGACATCACCAGTTGTCTCCGGAGACCTTATCGCCAGCCAGCACTCTCCTCCTTCCTTAGTTCCGCCGAATAAAGTCGTAAGATCGTCATATTTTTTTTTATCTCCGGAAATACCATTGGAATATTGATTAAAAACGTGATTCTTCACTGCAATATTTCATGTTCCTGGACTGGCACCTAAAGCGTAAGGCCGATCACCTTACCTTCATATGACAAGTGATCGATAAACGATGCATTTAATGTACCTATGCTAAGCCCTATGCACTATTAGGTGCGTACGGATGAAAATATTTTTCTACACGTATTTCTGCAAAAAACGTAAAAAAAATCAGCCTTCATAAACTTAGGAAATATCACATGCTACGAATATCGGTATAAACATATGAAATGGATTTAAAATAATTAATTGTATTTTCAAAATTAATATAGATATCTTGGAGAAATGTTTTCATACATTAACGTAAAAAAGAAATTTTATAAAAATACGTTGCTAGAAAAATGCGACGCTTTTGGCCCTGGTTGTTGTGACGTCAAGATTTGTGATTCTTCTGAACAAATTTTCATGTCCAGGAACAAATAAACATGAATCGTGACGTATTAGAGGCGTGGCCAATGGAATGACCGTTTTTGCGGGAATTCAAAATTTTAATTATTTTTTTATGCCACTAATAATTAACAAAAATTTTTTTTTTTAAACCAACGTCATTGTTTTTTAAATTACCCAACCTTTGTGAACTGGTAAAAGTGTTACGAATCACATGGTTAGTACATCTAAGATGAGGATTGTTGGCAGTTTCTAGGGGTGCGATTTGGTATGCAAACTACAAACTCAGATGTGACGAAAATCAAAACTTGTTTTATGCAATGACGTGCAAAAACTATTAGAATGGACAAACAAAAACTTCTTAACACTAAATGCCAAGAAATGCAATATAATACATTTCGAAACACAAAAGAAGAACCATAACATGAACATAAAAATAAACAACGAAACTCTTAAAGAACTTGAACATGTGACTTACCTAGGACTTATAATGGACAGACAATTAAAATGGACAAAACACATAGACGGACTCACTAAAGTAATGGCATCACTACATAGCCTCTTCTACAAAATTGAAGATTTTATATCAAGAAAAGAAAAAATTATGATGTACGAAGCCTATGTCAAAAGTAAATTGAGTTACATGATCGCCTTCTGGGGAACTGGTAACAAGACAGACATAACAAGAATACAAAGACAACAAAATAAAATTCTTAAACTAACATACAACCTACCCTACCTGACCTCTACGACTGAACTGTACAAAAAAACACACCAGTTTGACATAAACTACTTGACTAAAATTGAGACCTTAAAAATTGTGCACAAAATAACACTGGGAAACATACAAGGCGACGACATAATATTAGTCAAAAATGCTGACATACATAAATATAACACCAGACAACAAAAACACTATCATATTGAAAAAGCAAAGACAAACACAGGACAGTCAAAAATACTACATAATGGACTTAAACACTACAACGACCTACCTTACTACTTGAAAACTTTTAATGGAGACAAATTTAAAATCAATCTGAAAAAGCACATGATGACTGAACTAACTAGACTAGACGAGACATAAAATGACTAGACAATATTTAATTTCTAATGTAACCCTAACGGGTTTTTTAAAATTGTAAATAAATTTTTTTTTAAAATTAGTCCTGGAGTCTATAGATACTCAATAAAATGACAACCCTAAAGATCTGTAGGTATAATGCATCGAGAATAGTGGCCATTTTTTTCCCCCTTTATTGGGGCCTCCTACCAAAACTTGATAACATCGGCCAAAAACAACTTGCATTAATAAACATAAGAAAAACATTAACAGAAAGGAATAACAATATAACAAACAATCGACAGCAAAAATATAAGTTCAAGAAAAACATCAAAATATCAATTGTAATAATAAACACATATCCAAACCAACAAAAATTTCAACATAAATTGAAATAGGCACCAACAGAAAAACCTACCAAAACCTTATAGTGCCTATTTAACAGAAAAGAGAAACTTACAGTAAAATATTAGAAGAAAGATAGAACTTAATAACTAGAAAAATTACAACAAAATAATCAAAATATTCGTGGCGGCCTCCGTGGTATAGTGGCCAAGACGCTTGACTCACACGTGAAAGGTTCCGGGTTCGATTCCCGGTGAGAACACAAAAATTAAAATGTGATTTTTCTCAAGCCTGGGTGTTCTGTGATGTAATTCACCACTGTAATAGGGCCTCCTGGCCTATTGTGGTGCAAAAATAAATAAATAAATTAACAAACATAATCTTATATTAATGATAAATTATAACTATTTAAATTAAAATTAAAAATTAAACGCCAGGAAGTAATAAATGACGTTAAAATATTTTACAATTTTAAAAATGTAAGATAAATTCATTGTAAAAAAATAAAGAATTAATTTCAATGACACAATTACTACAAATCATAATAGGGAACAGTTTGAACTTAAAAATAGTGGCCATTGTAGCCGCTAGAAGCTCGCGTAAAAGTTTGTTATATGCGGGAATTTCAAATTACGAATTTAAAAGTATTTTTTAAGTCTGGCTACGACCCTGCCGAGTAGTCTGTAAAAACAGATCGGCAGAACTACAAGAAGACGAAGAAGAACGAAAAGCTATCAGTTTCACGCTTGTAACGTCTCTTTAAATGTACATCATCGTATTTGACTGTGGGGACAATTTACGTGGTGCATAATTAATGACAATAGTTTAACCTCAAAACACTCATTTTACTCGGATAATTATTACTGTAGGATTGTATTACGATCGGATAATAATCCTTGAACCAGCGAGCGATTTTCCTCACTAAACGTTTTCTTAGATTACCCAATAATTCTCTTTCCATTAGTATCATATATGTCCTTCGCATAACTTGAACATAGTAATTTGTATAATATAAATGTACGCTTTATTCGCAAAAGTTGAACAAATTTATAATGATCACTTCCAAGTCATTTTAGTTTCGAATACATATCTATGGAAAAATATTGAGTAATCTTCCGTGGTGTAATGGCTTAGATGCTTAAATCACGCACGGGAAGTTCCGGGTTCGAAATCCGATGAGAACATAAAAATTTAATGTGTTTCTTTCAAGCCTGGTGGCTCTGTGCTGTAATATAGTGATTGAGCTTCGTGTAGCCTTATCACAAATCACTATCGATGTGCTTAAAAACATGCTAAGCATTTGAGTGATCACAATGAACATGCTTAAATTATCGCAGTCATAAGTTAACGCGTGTGTAATCTCTTAGTCAACGCTCGTATCGGTTTGTTTTTAGTTTTCCTCGTAAATAAATACGGTTCACTGACGAAAAATCGGCGTTTACTATAAAAAATAATACAATATATTGCATTTTCAAAATAATAAGGAGTATCTTATACATAAAAGTGAAGATTTAATTACAATTACTATGACGACTGCTTTTCTTGACATTTGGCTTGCCAACCGCTGGGTTAATGCAATGAATAGCAGGATAAATAATAAATAAATAGTAAAAATATCAGTTTTGAAATATTTCCCATATTTTCACCGGTGACATTCAAATATGTGATTGCGCAGCAGGATTATACGTAGCGAAACGTAAATATTTTTACATATAATATTAGGTGTTCACGGATGTTCCATTGTGATCGCAAATACGATAAACAACCAGGGTGAAAAATTGTTATCTCGTCGCTTATTAGCTCGACGATAGTTTTTTGTGATTTAGCTACTGGAGTGATATTTCAAAAATTCTCGCGGCTGTAAAAAACACTTTTATCTCGTGTATTTTGTATGTAAATACAGGAGATAAAAGTGTTGTCTACGGCTACGAAAGCGGTTGAGAATAGCGCCGCAGGCCTATCGTGGTGCAGACGTCTTGCAGCTACAAGGCACATGTACGAATAACAATATGCATCGAGTACAGTAGCAAACTTTGTCAAGTGTTTATGATACAAAGTAAACAATAAACAACGTTCGGCCTCGTGGTGTAATGATCAGCGCGTTTATCTACCGTGCAAGAGGTCTCAAGATCGAGTCCCGACATGGTTGATATAAAATATGTATTTAAAAGGTCACACTAGAATATTTCATAATCCCTAGACTGGTACCTGAAGCGTAAAACTGATCATCTTACCTTCATGTAACAAAAATTATCAAAATACGCTGCCATTGGTGTACCAATGCAATGTCCTATGCACCATTAGGTGAGGAAAGGGAATGATGAGGATGATGATGATCAACGTTAAACATGTATCATTTTATTAAAATACTTTGAATAGAAAATGGTAACCGCAAGATATAATTTGATGTTGAAGCATTTTATACTTTTGAAAACATTTCACGGGAAAGTAATGAGAGTTTCACTAATATTCAGTTATAAGATAAAAGTCAATGTTAATATCATATTAATAATAACGTTATGTTCATATTAACAGGTTATCTCAAGTATGAATGATAGCTAGAAAATATTTTCTAACTGGATTTTCAGAGTTCAGTATCACAGCGGATTCTCTACGCAGAATGGCGGTCAAACGAGTTTTATCGGAGATCGCAAATAAATAACATAATATTAACCTTACCCTTTTACAACAATAGTTGTTGCTTATTTTCTCCATACTTTCATTCTCTATAACAGTGTTTTTCAACCTGTGGGTCGCGGCCCCCAGGGGGGTCGCAAAGCCTTGCTTGAGGGGTCACCGTCGCAAGTTCGGTGAAAGTAAAAAGCAAGGGTTTTGATTATTAGGCCTTTGATTCTGTCGACCATGATGTCTTATTAAATAAGCTGTATGAGATCGGTTTTTCGGATGGTATGTTAAAATTAATGGCGAGCTACCTCCAAAATAGAAACCAACACGTCTCCTACGGTCTATTCGCGTCAGAGTGTTTCCATACTTTCTCGGGTGTCCCGCAAGGCTCTAACCTGGGTCCATTGTTGTTCTCAATTTTTATAAATATTTTTTTTTTTTATTTCCAAATACAAAAATGTACAAAAACACAATTGTATTCCCATGAGTTAGCAAACTCATTCTGGGATTGATACAATTAAAGATTATCAGATAAAAATAAAAATACATTTAGTTGAACATAATTAAAACAAAAATGGACATATCTCGGAGACCTTTTTAAAAATAAATTATAATATATTATTTAACATTAAATCTCATGGGTCAAGGGTTATCAAGAAATAATTTAAGGAAATGATTTTTTAGTGTTATTTGATTTCCATTCGTAGACTGGTAAGAAATTGATTTAAAGTGAATAAATAATATTAAAAATGTAATTTTGAACTAGCGTTTTCTGTTGTTTGCGAATAACTAAAAACTCTTCTTAAAGATGACAAATTCTGACGATTTTTGTCTTCTCCAGGCGGATATATCTTATGTTTCTGAATGGGAAAGGCCAAACAAACTTAGGTTTAATGTTTCCAAGTGTTCGGTCACGTCCTTCACTAGGGCCCAAAAAACTCTTTTTTTTCGCTACAAAATGAATGACCAGAATCTGATACGAACATCGAATGTTAAGGATCTGGGCGTTAGATTTGTGAGCACTCTGACATTTCATGAACACAAAGAGACAATTAGTGGTAATGCATTGAAGGCATTAGGATCTGTTCTGCGTACTGCCAGTGTTTTAGAAAATACCCGCGTACTAAGAACTCTTTACAACTCCTTGGTGCGAAGTAGACTCGAGAGTGGCTCGATGATTTGGGGGGCACATAAAATGAAGTACTCTCTTATGATAGAGAAAATCCAAAAGAAGTTTCTGAGATATCTCTACATGAGAGAGTGCGAGTATTATCCTTGGCTCTACCCGACCGAGTTTCTCCAGGGTATGTTTGGCTACAACAGTTTACAGACTAGAAGGAATGTGTATTTGACTACACATTTTTATCGATTGTTGCGCGGTATGATCGATAATTCTGAAATTATGATGAGCATTGGTTTGTATGTTCCTGATAATTACCTAAGACAGCGTCAGCATAGATTGTTTCATATTCCGATATTCAGGACCAACCTGCCTGTTGGAAGGGCTACCGCTATGCTGAACAACATCGCTCTGGATATTGATCTGTTCCATGTATCCGAAGGGGTTTTCCGGAGCAGGATTCTTCTACTACTTTGACATGAGTCTCTTTCGTGTATTTTTTTTCTTTTTTTTAATATGTACGTATTGAATATATTTTTGTAATGTATTTGTTATATTTAGATTAAATGAATTGAATTATACACTATAATTATTTCAGTGAGAAGGCTATTTTTTTCGCCTCCTCTTTCACAGTAGTAGCTGCTTGATTATGGAATGATCAACTTACTAATATCAGAGACGCCCTCCTTCTTTATTTACATTTAAATCAAGTTTGAAATGTCACTATCTAAATGTTTCAGTTACAATACTGCAGAACCGCGTTCACTTGATTTTTTAAGATACGACAAATATTTATTCCAACAACGTGCTTCTCACAAAACCACGTAAGTGAATGAAATGCCATTGTCTATAAGGTTTTTAACTAAAACTGTTTTTGATTTAACCCTTTTCAGACCTGGGCCTCGATTACAATGGTAAGTAAACAGAGTGTTCTTCGACTGTCTATAAAGAAAAATCGATATTTGTCTACGAAAATGAGTATATTTGCATGAAAATTTAAAGTATATTTGTCGGTAACCTATGATTGAACATAAACATAAACAAAAGAAAAAAATGTATGCATATTCTGCTTTCCATACAGAAAATTTAATTTTACTTTGTATGCAAAATTGAAAATAAATGTTAAGTTTCCGTTGTAATCGGGGCTCTGACTTAATTCCTTTGGACATAAAAAAAATGTATTCCGTATCTATTTAAGGAATTATTTAATTATTATAATTTTGGGCCATTTAGAAAATCTTTTATAATTCTGAAATTATTTTTTAACCGCCATTTTTAATGGAAAATGGGTCTCAATAAATCCACAAACATCATGAAATATGTGGCTTGTGTCTAAAAGGGCGAAGATTCAAGATTCAGATATCATATTTTTCTTACCAACATTTTTACAGGGTCGATGCCAAAAAAATATATGTAATTAACTATTTTGTATACACATTCGTACGTGATAATGTTTTTTTCATTAATACAAAGCCTTCATTATAATGCCACAAAGTAGCTAAATAATAACTCTCTTGTAGTACTGCGATTTAAGACATTGGCCCTTTCAGGTGGCCACAGAAATATGTATTATTTTATTACTATAATTGTTTATTCACTCAAACTAGATAATTTTAGTCAAATGTATTAGTAACCGACCGAAGTTTAGGTTTCGGCGGCGGTTTCTCTTATTTTTACGGTCTAAAATTGGCCGAAACTTTACTCTCTGAAACCTGCGGTCAAAATGGTGAGTCAAATTACGTTCGGCTGTACTCGGGTGGAAAAGTAGCGCTAATAGAAATATTGTATTATCGTCCATTCAAATTCTATATTCTGACTCGTGGGTTGAGAAACAATGAAGTACTGTTCATCAATTGGCATAGAACAAACTATCGCCTTAATTTCCCTATGATCCATCTTTGTCGAACTGTTAACTCAAGACAAAATCTGTTTTTTTTGTTGTTTATGTTTACTACGTTGAAAATGTATTTAAAATATCATTTATAAGGCCGACAGAATTCGCTTCATAACAAACAAACCAGAAGTCAGCTGTAAAACTAAAAAAACACACTTTTCTGTATAATGCTGACTATTAATTAAAGGAGAAAAAGATTAATACTTACTAAGAAATACCAGTAATAAAAAAATAAATTCACTGCTTTTTAATTTCGGTAGGTATGTGAGGAAATAAATATTTTATTTCGTGTATATTTTAATGATCTGCCGAGTTGAAAGGGTTACCTTAAGCCATTGCACTTCACGCATCAATAGATTTATTATTATTGTTAAATATTAATAGTCGTAAATAGTTTGTCAACGAATTTATTATCCCCATAACATCAGGGTCATCGTATTTTATATTTACGAATTTTGTTTACAAATATTTCAGTTTCACGCTAACCGCTGTAACTCAAACAATTTTCTCTTATTGTGAATGTCAAAAAGATAGGCGGTGTCTGGGAATTTTGATGAATAGGTATTTGAACACTGTTTTTCCGCTACTCTCTCGCAAATGTCTCCCAGATCATTATCATTCCATGTCCGCTCCCTAGTTGGAGCGTATGGTATCCACAAAGAGCTTCCACGCATCTCTATCGGCTGTCAACTTCTTTGCGTCCTCTCAAGTCAGGTTCTCGTCCCGAATTTCTCACATAAACTGCCGACGAACAGTCAGCAGTGGACGTCCAGAACATTGAGAACCTGATGCCATGTAAAGTAGGCCAGCGTAACTGCAGTATATGGCTTAGCCAACCGTATCGCCTCCGCTTGACGACAATTGTCACCGGTTTTCTCATTACCACAATTCTCACAAAGTCAAACCACCGCACACCCAAAATTCTTCAGAGACACCTATTCCTAAAACTCTGAAATTCGCTGTTTTGGGCTCTGTGAGGTTCAATTCAATTGAATTTATTTATTTTAAATAATACATACATTACAAACTAAATATTTCATACGTACATATTATAAAAATACATAAGGAGACTCTTGCTCCGGAAAACGCCTTCGTATACTTGGAACAGATCAGCATCCAGAGTGATGTTGTTCAGCATAACGGTAGCCCTTCCAACAGGCATAACTATCGGCAGATTGGTCTGATGGGATCACATTTCATTATAATTAGCAAATGAATAAGTACGTAGCAAATACATTACTTAAAAATTAAATTATTTATCCGTCTGTCAGATTGTCGAAGCAAATAAAATGGACGATTCGTTAGTGTTACCAGGGTAGTAATTTATTTTATCCTACTTTTCCCATCCAATGAGAGAACTAATGAAAATTGGATCTCGGATTAAACAACTCTGTGGTGGACATTTAACCGAAAAATATCCGTTTTATGTCAAATAAAATTTGTTTTATATTTTGAGTTCAAAGTTCATTAATTCAATTACTCTTATTGAATGACCCTTGACTTAGCTACTCTACTACTATGATACCTTTTTTACCTTACATTTGTGTTATGATTATATTTTTTCTTGTCGTGCAACATTACGCGGCGACTTCACGGATGCGCGCGGTGAAACTGGGGAATTGTAGGGGAATTTTTGGACACAAAGCGATGTATTCAAATATGATTCTACGCTCCTTATTCTATAATTGACAGTTAGCAACCGCCACTAATTAACTTAAAATAACATAATAAAATCTGTTCCTTTCTTATGCGTATACACATATTTAACTAAAATAAAATAAACTCAATGAAAACTATGATTAAAATTATATTTTATGTTAAGAAATTGAAAAAGCTAAAGAGAAATTACTAAAACAGAAAAAAAAACTATTAAAATACTAAAAAAATAATATACGAGTACATATGTACATTACTAACCTTAAATAATTTAAAAATAAACCTTAATTATTGACTATTATTTTCAATGACATATAAAATACTACGATGCATCTAAAACTTATAAAAACTAACAAAATTGAACGTAATAAGGTGTGCTTGGGAATGAAAGAATAGATTTCGAAAGACGCGCGATTTTTGACAACAAATGCATAGATTTTTACAGAAAGGCCTTTCGCGGAAGTGTTGCCAGACGAATGTCAAAATCTGTTGGTTGCAAATATAATTATAATCGGGTAGCTATTTTTAATTTGCATTTTGTTATTTAGAATTTATAAGGAGATGGTAAAATAAGATCCTGATTTTTCAGAGCCCATCAAACTTTAAAATAGCTCTCAAAATTTATAAAAGGTGACATATCACGCTTAGTCATCTTCCACTGATTCAAGACCGTTGTTGAGGCTCTTATTTCAAAGGAAACTTGTTTGTTGACTATATGGGGAAGCGATTTGTTATAAAAACACTAGCAGGCGTAGAAAGTGAATTAAATTGCGTCCACGTGCATTCCTGAAAAGTAAGCTGACATTGCAACGCGCATCTAGCAGTGCCAAAAGGAAAGTGGATGGTATAAATAATGATCCCAGTTGACAGACATTGCCAGTTTATTTAATTTAACTCTAGATATGTATATACAAATGTGTACTTGAATATACCGGCTGTCACGTAACTTGCGGTGGAAGATATTACGAAACAAACCATCATACCGTTTCTCCGTAAGGATCGGCGGAGAAGATATTTTATTTATTTACTAAACACGCCGAAGGCTTTGACTATAAAAAATGTTAAGAAAATAATTTTTAAAAACTCTTACGCATTAACATTATACAACAGAGTTGAAGAACATTTTAGAGAAGGCAACATTGAAGTCTAGGCATGACCTGTCATTGGCTAGTTCAAGTGGCCACTTTACACACTGTGTAACATCTACCATTCCGCCCATATTTGAACATCTATATTCCTTCAATTCCTTCATCTGTTGAGGTTTGTGAAGTCAAAGAGCTGAAACCTTTATTTATGCGGGTGAGATTCGTCTAATTGAATTATTTCACCTGCATACTAGGCAACACCTGAAAATTTTATTTTAATCAATTTCTATACTTCTTCATGGACCAGGTGGATTTATCAACAATATTTTGAGTTTGTCTACATTTCTGTAGACAAGACTGGACTCACTTCTCCGGAATCTGTTAATATTATCATATTACAACAGAGACGAAGAACATTTTAGAGAAGGTAACATAGAAGTCTTCCTTACGTTAGTCAGTCCTTACGGATAACATTCATTCAAAAAAATCATTTTTCTTTTTTAAATTAAAATTTTCCTATTAATTATAATATTTTTAACCTCTTTTGCAAAGGTTGTCTGAGTCTTTTGTTAAGTTTTGTCTGGTAGTATATTGTATTATTTCAGTCCCTGGTTTATTGGTCTTGACTGTCCTTGTCTCGTCTTAGAAAGTTGTGTATCATATCGTTCTAATATTCTCGTACTGTGCCCATGTTTACTACATTTTTTTCAAGTTTTAGTTCATCGTCTAAAATTACATCAATGACTACTTTGTGAATAAATTTTAAGAATTTAGTTAAAAGAGTTGTATTACATTTAATTGTTTAGTTTGTTTAAAGATTTCTTTAGTTGTCATTTACTTACTTGGATATTTTATTTTGCTGTATTTGTAGTATGTTTATATCATTTTGATTTCCTGATCTCAATGGTAGTTGCAAAAAAAAATGTTTTTTTACATAGGCTTCATACAAATTTTTTTTTCGTTTTTTGAACTGAGTTTTTAATTTAAAATAAAAGACTCGATGATGTAGCCACTTCGCTAATTAAATTGTTGATATGAATTGTCCATGTCAATTATTGTCTGTCTATTGTCAATCCTTAGTATTTAACATGTTCAATTTAAATAAGGTAATATTTAAACTACTGTTTAAGAAACAATATTTAAAATAATATATATAACCAAACTATTAAAGTATGCGATTCAATTCACACATACAACATAATACGAGTACATATTACATACAACTCGTATAGTTTCTGGCATAAGTTGGTAACTAATATTTCACTTATTGTGACATATTCTACTTTTAAAGTTAAATCAACTATTTAAATAGAACCAAAAGCAAAATATCATAAAACATTTTTTCTTTATTCATAAAATATGAGAAATATGGTAACAGTTATGAATCACTCTTATTTTTCAAAACTTTGCAGTTACCGACTTGTGGCAGTACTTTTGTAGATTGTATTACATTGACTGTACTTTCTTTTTTGAGAAAAACGAAGGAAAAATATTGTTTGAATATATATAAAAATTGGAATAGAAAAAATCTTATTTGACTAAAACTAAAATATTTTTTTTAACAAAGACAATAACGATAAGCCTAAAGAAAACACTTAGTAGTTATAAATACAAGCACGTCTAGTTTAAGTGTGTAATAATATATACACATACTGTCTTATTCAAAAATATTATTTGAATTAAATAAAAAACGGCATATCACACTGTCTTTTTATACAGATCTCACTTCTTCGACATTCATACACGCAATTTATATTGTTAAGGTGTATTTAAATACACCTTAACAATACAAATTTGATGTTAACTTAACAGTACAATGAATTAAATCAAACTAAATTTTGAAAGGTATGTACATAGAAAAAACAAATAATTTATCAAAAAAAAAAAAAAATTACCTGCTTTTTTAGAGCCACCGTGTGTTTTTAATTAGCAGGTGGAAATGGTATAAGATTAGAAAATTAAAAGCTATGTCTGCTGAACTGTAGAGGATTAATTGTTAAATTACTATAGAGAAATCAAACAAAAGCTTTTGAAGATAATAAATTAATGCATGTTATAATATAATATAAAAAAGAGTAGATATATCGAAAGTAATCGAAATTAATGTTCATTTACATTTTTTTTTAAGTTCTTATTGAGGCTGTCGTCTAGTAAAAAATAAGAAAATCATTCAATTTGGCCATTTCAAAGAAATGATTATTTTTAATTGCTTAATTAAAAAATAAATAAACATGCATCAGAAGTGTTCCAGTTAAAAAATATACTTAAAAATTTCATGTAGGTAACTAAAATATTATAACTTTACGATCGGCAGATTACGTCTCTTAAAATTAAGGCTTGACTTTGGCACATTGATTCCTTAAAAAAGACTAAATATTAAAGTAAAATTTGTTGTAACGATTTAAAGATAATAAATTCAACAAAAGAACTGCCGCGGTAAAATCTAAAATTTTTGTTATTGAAAAGAACTACGAACATTTTAAATTAAGTAAATTTTGTGATATTTTCTTTAATTAATTCTACGAAAAATTCATTATTTTTTCTACTCCTTGAAACTAAGTCATGAGTTTCAGATATCTGGGAGTAGAAATCGCAAGTTATAGTGGTTTGTACACTAAAGTCCGAGAAAAGATCAACAAAGTATCAACTGTGTCGGGGTGTCTGAGGAATGTAATATGGAGAAATAAGGATATGCGTATCGATAGTAAGGTCAAAATATACAAGACATGTGTGAGGTCCATCATGAAGTATGCTGTTGAAGCGTGGGTTGATACTGTTCGTACCAAAGGACTACTCAGAACTGCTGAAACGAAGGTGTTGAGGTCCATTACTGGAAAAACATTCCAAGACCAAATCCGTAATACTATAATTAGAGATACGTGTGAAATAGAGGTCATCGTCTAATGGAGCAAATCCAGAATAAGATACTAGAGAGAACATGTGGACAGAAGGAGCAGCGACAAACTTGTGTACACTGCAGCTAATGAAATTCCATCTGAACAACGTTCGCCTGGAAGACCACCCAAGAGATGACGGAACAGTTGGACTTCATCATCTCAAGAGAACAACTAGTTGTCTGTAACACAGATCTTAAGATCTCTCAAAAGATGAAGAAAAAATAGGATTTTTTCTACAGAATGGCCGGAGAAGTGACGTCCAATTAGGATAATTATGATAAAAAGTGTGTAAACCAACAAAAAATATTTGTTAGAGATAAAATGGCGACACGAGTAGCAGTAAACACGAGGTGAAAACAACTAAGAAATTTTCCACCTCAGTATCTTTAAAGGCTGATTTTAGCAAATAATAGCATATTATGTATTTTTTTTGTATAAATACAAAAGATCAAAGTCTAGATCAATTTTTAAAATTACTTAAAAACTAAAGCATTGTCTTTTTAAATTTTAAGTTGAAAGTTCAAGTCTGACTCGCTCGAATTTAAAATCTGCATTTTAGATCAAAACTTTTGTAGCTTTCATTAATATTACAAAGCTAATTACTTTATGCGTAAAAATCCAATTTATAAAAAATGAAAAAACCTTCCTGAACTTAAAAAAAAAACTGATCCTGATCTGAAAACTCTCAAAAACCTTTTAATAACTCGAAAACTCCGCAAAATCGCGGAACATATATGGGGGTGATTCGGATACTCCTCAATTCGGCACCTACATTTTACCTTTGGACGTCCCTTCTCCGGCCACCCTGTATATATTACTCAATGTAAATTGCTGTAATAAATATGTAAATATGTAACCATAAATAAATTAGTTAATTAAATAAGCAAATTCGTACTAAAATTGATCCAAATACTGTGTAACTGAAGTGGCAATTCAGTGGTTTTTGCACTACTGAATGCCTATGGGTAAACAATTATTATTATTATTATTGTGGATTATTTATATAGCGCCATTTTTGTGAAAATCACCTCAAGGGCGCTGTACAGTAAATATCCCAACACGTCTTGCAGCTACATAGCGCATTGACGGTTGGGATTCAAGTTCCTCGTTTCCAATTATAATTTAATTTAATCACATATAATAATAGGAGCTAGATTACATTATGTCTTGCAGCTACAGAGCGCATGGACGGTATGAAGCTTAGCCTCATTTTTTTTTTAAATTGTAAAAAAGAAATATTTGCGTTCTAATGATTTTATAATCATTTTTTAAATATTTAATTTTAAGGGCCATTTTCAACGAGTTGTAAATGACTCACTATTAGAAAATGGGAATCGAGTTGGGGTAGAGTGGGATTTGAATCACGGACCTTTGGTCCGTGAGTCCGAGACACTAGCCACAGGACCACAACTCTATTTTATATATTTACATGATTTTTTTAAAAAAACTAATTATTTTAAAGTTTGAAAATAAGAGCTGGGTTAAAACACATCCTGCAGCTACAGAGCGCATAGACGGTTGGAATTCTAAACCATATTTATGAATTATTATGAAAATAAAACTTTTTTATTAGTGTTAAATAAAATTACAAAGTGTAATACTAATAACAAAGTTTTATTTTCATAATAATTTATAATGAAGTGTTACGAAGTGAATGCCGATTCAATGAACAACATATTTATGAATTTTAAGTTTGAAATAATTTGAGAGCTTATAAGTTAGTCAAATGTTTACGATTAAAAGTAAACAATAAAGAACTAAATGATTTTTTTATTTTTTATTAATATCCCTATAGAGATGAGGTAGAATTTTTTCAAATTCAGGATTATGGATATTCGAGCGTTTACAGGGCTTATGACCTGTCATTGGCTGGGTTAAGTGGCCACTTTACGTATTTACAACATTCCCCATTCCGCTTATTAGCGAATATCGACACAGGTAAAAAAAAAATAAAAATATATATATATATATACCTACTCCCCCTTGGGAGAAATCCAGATTTGTGTACAAAATACACGTACCAAAAAATAATGTTGTGTAACTAAATGATTATTATTTAAATAATAAACGAAGGTATGCTATTATTTGACTTACCTTTTATCAACTCCTTGGTATTCTTAGATCGTTGTTCTGTTTTGTGACCTGAAAAAAAGAAATGTTTTTTATTAACAAATGAAAAAATACTAAGATAAGTCTATTCATAGTGTGGTTTGAATTCAAAATCGGCTAGGATAACAAAAAATATGAGTTAATCATTTAATTATTAACGGTCATGGTTTGATTTAAAAGGCCCAACACGGAATTTATAAATAGAAGTAATAATACTTTGAATACAATACAAAAACTGAGGCAAGGACATAACAATTTAGGGCAAAAAATTGGCAACTTGGCAAGTCAGGGGCTAAATTAAAAAAAGGCAAATGTATTCGATTAATTCGAGAAACTGTTTTTTATGTAAGAGCTATTTTTTCCTTCATTGTGTTCATTATTTTAATAACCACCAGCTTCATATTTTATTATCACATATAAAAACATAAATATAAAACAAAAAAAACTGTTACAGGTAAAACGCATGTAAAACCACGGTTATAATTAGTATATATTCTCAAACATAAAATTAATAAGCAGTAAACCTAATCTAAGCTTTAAAAAAAACCGTATTACTCGGGAAGTAACGCCGCATATTATTATGATTATTCGTAAAAAAAAAATGTTTTATTACATTACAACAGAGATGAAGAGCATTTTAGAAATGGGAATGTAGAAGCCTAGTTATCTACAGGGCTTATGACCTACCATTGGCTGGGTATTTTTAAATTTTTACACATCTTTTTAAATGTTGAGTCTGTCCAAATTTTTGCTGACAAGAACTAGATTGAACCTCCTCGGGAGATTTTAATATTAATATTTATTTATTCATATTTATCTTTTTTTCCATTATAAACTATGAGTTATGTGACCTCACTGGGGTTACCAGTGCCGAGTACAATATACTTTTTTTTACAAATATTTTTACATTTGAGAATAAAAATAAAATACTTAATTAACAGAGATATTTAAAAAAATGTTCAGACAGTTTTAAACACTACGTATTTATGTCTATAATTAATTTATTACATCTTATGTTATTTATAATACAAAACACATAATGAAATATTTCAAAAGTTATAAAGAACATTAAAGAGAAGGAAATATAACATAATAAAGGAATTAAAAATATTCATAAACATCAACAAATGGAAGAGTTGAAGGAATATAGATGTTAAAACATAGGCAAAATGGTGAATGTTACAAAGTATGTAAAGTGGTTACTTAAACCAGCCAATGACAGGTCATAAGTCTTGTAAACGCCAAGACGATTGCACCTTCGCAATTTCGACCACATACCTGAATATCGCATGCAACCACACTGGCTCAGTATCAGGCATAGAAGAAACATTCACATTCTATCACTTCTTCACAATATTTGAAATAATCCCACTTCGCCTGTTTATCTGAGAGACCTCTTCCAACCCATATCACAACACGGACTATATCTTCGTTCTAGTGACGAGAGAACCCTTTTAATACCCTTTCACCGCTCTAATTTTCTTGCCTCCTCTTTCACAGTAGTAGCTGCTCGATTGTGGGATAATCTACCTACTAATGAGAGAGATGCCCTTTTCTTAATTTACATTTAAATCAAGATTCAAATACCACCATCTAAATATTTAAGCTGTTCCTTTATCCTTCTTTTTTCCTTCCCATCCCCTCTCCTCTCTTGTATTTTATTTTTATTTTCTCAATCTTTGTTTTTAATTTTTGCATACAATTGTAAGATTCAATATGTCCATGTACTTGTAATTTTCTCAAATTGAACGGTTTGGGTAGGTAGAAAGAAATTGCCTTAAGGCAATATGTCCGCCCTCATATGTTTATAAACTGCATATGTAAATAAAGTGTTGAAATAAAAATAAATATTAAAAAAACTTCTGTCTTCTTTTGCACCGCAACAGGTCAGGAGACCTAATAACAGTAGTGAATTACAACACAGAACATTCAGGCTTGAGAAAAATCATATTAAATTTTAGTGCTCTCGCCGGGAATCGAGCCTGGAACCTTCCGGGCGTGAGTCAAGCGTCTTGAACAATACACCATGGAGGCCGCCCGGAGGATATTATCTTTTCTAAAATGTTCTTTATCTGTGTTGTAATATATTGATATTAATATATGTTTAATGAATTTCTAATTGCATTAAAATAAGTGAAAGTTGGCCATAAATTGCATTTTGCCTATAATTAGATGAAACAAAAGGAGTATAAATGAGAGTTTTATTTCTTAGAATTTTGGAGGCACATCGAATGTCGAGATCCGCACGTTGTAAAGTTATTAGAGATTCCGTTCAATTTCCGCCAGTTGCAAGAAAGATTTTTCTGAATTGTACCGTATTTTATTTAGATATTTGGACAAATTCATAAATTTGAACAACTAGTTATAACGGAACGATATGAAGTTATACCCTCTCTGCCTACCTCTACGGAAAAACGGCGTGCTAGTTTGTTTGTGTCATAGTAGTTCGATGATTTATATGGCGCTATTTTTGTAAAGATCACCTCAAGGGCGCTGTACAATAAATAAACATCCCAACACGTCTTGAGCGCATGGACGGTTGGGATTCCTGTTCCTCGTTTCCAATTATAATATATATTTCAGTTTTGACAGATAGGAGCTAGATTACAGCACGTCTTGCGGCTACAGAGTGCATGGACAATACGAAATCTAGCCTCTATTTACAGCATTTTTTTGTGTTTCATTATTCCAATTTCCTTTTTGATGGTCTACGCTTATTTTTTTCTTTGCCGTAATTTTGTTTTTTTCTCTTTCATTGCATGTTTTTTTAAACTAATATTTAAGAAAATCTAATACAAATGTATGGTCTTCATTCGGAGAGTGACACACCACCGCATATTATGTTCCTATCTTCATTTATATAATTCTTCTGTACGTGTGATGTCACTGAACTCCTAAACGGCTTAACCGATTTACGTGCGGTTTTCAGAGAAATGTAAATCTTTTTACTGCGCATGTTTGTAGATATTAAAATCTTCAATCTAACATGAAAAAAAAGAAGTTAGGAGCATAAATGTTTTATTCATCGATCTACCAGGATTGCATTCGACAAAAATGCACATACAAAAAAAATTAAAGGATGTAAAAGAAGGTAAAAAAAAGTTTTTTTTTTAATGTTTACAAACATAATTCGTTTTTTATGAATCTCAATCAGATTCTTTCTTAAAATTCTTATAATTTCTACCCATTTATTTATTTTTACTGGATTTTTGATAATACTTAAATAATATTAAATTCAATTCATTTAAAAAATCGTATTCCTAAATAAGTACACCCCTATATTGGTGAGAGGACCGGAGTTTGACGTTTGCAAAAAGAATGCTATATTGGAAATATATTAAGTTATGTTTTGGAATTCAACCATAAACAGGTACCTACTTAAATTCAATATTAGAATATTAACAATTTTTAGTTCTGGAATGTAATCACAAACAAGTACCTACTTATTAATGAATAGTCTTTTTCCTTTTATCCGGATCAGATTCTTTCCTTTCATACCTTATGATTTCTTGCCATTTATATCTTTTAACTGGAATTTTGATAAAACTAAAAAAATATTAACTGATTTTAATACATTTTTGAAATTCGCGTTCAGGAATAAAGTGAAACCCTGTTAGTGAGAAGAGCCAAGTTTGATGTTTGCAAACAAAGTTCTATATTTGAAAATGAAATATTTTATGTGATGGAATTCAACCATACAAATATTTAATTTTCAGCGAGTTGTAAATAACTCATTATTAGAAAATGGGAATCAAGATGGGGTAGAGTGGAATTCGAACTACGGACATCTTTTTAATTGATTTTTTTTACAATACACATAAGTGATAAAACAGAGTATTAAAAAAATAAAGCATAATTACATAGCAATGAAATACATATTATTAGTAAAAATAGTAAACAAAAATCCCACAACGGCATGGCCTGTTCGTGGGTATACAAGAAAATGTTAATGAATATTTGCTCCTATTATAAATAATGGACAGTTATAATATTTTTGTGTAACATAAGAAAGAAAAAATATAATATTCTGTAAAAGATAATATGGTATTTTTTTAAGTAATTAAAAAAGGAAATAAAAAATATTTAAAAAAAACTCTGGGCCTATAAAATATACATGTCTCTGAATCTTGAATCGTGAGTCTGAGACACTAGCCACGGGACCACAACCCGATAATACTTTTTTTCTAAATCTTCTCTTTGTCTCTTGGCGATGTTTTAGCGAAAAAAAGTTTATCACATTTTCATGGAAACAGCCTTTATAACAAGTTCGTATTACACACCAACACGTTCACATTCAATATCCAATTAGATATATAAATATGGCACAGTTGGTTGATTTATTTTATTCTAGTTTAGCGTTTTTTTAGGTAAGCGTGTAACTGTTGCATAACTATCGCATTATCAGCTTTTGGTATGTCAATAACAGTAATAAAACACCAACTACATTGCCAAAAACATTGTCGAAATTGTACCACGTATATTTATATGTACATATGATATGCGAAACTAGTTTTTATGGGAATGTACGATTATTAATATAAAAGAATGCGCTACAATTGCACTCGGCACGTCGTTACATTTTACATTCACAATTCAAGTATGTATAACCATTTATTTATTTAGCCTTTTAATTTGCAAGTTATCTTCTATCGCCATAAATATTGTCTTTAATCTCAGAGTAATAATGCGTAAGCCCTATCACTATGTTTCACAGAACGCAAGCGATGTATGTTGGTTAGCATTGTAGCAACAAATTGGCGGCCATTTTGTTTTGTTTGACATCATACGCACAACGGTTCTATTGGATGCTTTTGTCACTGTGCTTGGTTTTGTTTGTAAATAACTTGAATATTTACGTTTTAATCAATAAAAATCGACTTTGGTGAATTGCAGTATATTTGGTTGCAGCAGTGGGAGCGTCAAAGGTGTTAAAGGAGTCAGTTTTCACAGGTAATTGATTTCGAATATTTTCCCATGATTTTCATTGATTTTTGGCATTTATTGTCCCGACACGTGTATTATGTTGCTTAAAAACATTCCTTATATAAACATATCAACTTCAGATACTATTTTTTCTCAATTGAGGGAATAAATTTGTAAATTAAAGTGTGTTTACTGTTGATAATGACAGTTGATTACGGGCAATATGTCGGGGCTGCACTAGGCATCCATATAAAGTTTGAGTTTTTATCGAGTAGAGGTCGATTTGAATTTTACTCGAAAATAGCAACGTTAACCTTGAAATCGCATCTAAAATGACGTGTCCAAATTTTAGGCCGCTACAACTCGCCGTTTCGGAGATGTGACGGACAAACAAACAAACTCAACACAGGACTTTAGTTCCATGGAGTTGGGATTTATGTTTCAACAAATGTAACATAAGTATACTGTGAATAAAATGAATGAATAAATAAAAAAATTAACACACACATGTATTTTCAGTTTAATAAAATAAATATATTAGAATAACTCTGCAATACTAAATACACAGGTATTTCAAAGTATTTACAATGCAAATGATATATACGGCTATTGGCGCGAACGATAATTCAAAAAATATTATTTTTATATTATTTATTTTATTTTTATTCGGTGTCAGCATAAGGTAAAGGAAAGCGGTAAAGATTAAACGTAATTCGAATATATTTTCTGTTCTGTAAAATAATGTATTAGCTTTTACGTTTCGCGTCATTGAATTATAATTTAAAAATAATTTATTTTTTAATTTTCATTATTCATTCATAATTCTCCCTTTCCAAACCTAATGGTACATAGGGCACTGCATTGGTACACCAATCGCAGCGTATCTTGATCATTTTTGTTACGTGAAGATAAGATGATTAGTCTTACGCTTCAGATACCAGTCCAGGGACTATGAAATATTCCAGTGTGACAATATCCTTTAAATTAATATTTCATATTGACCATGTCGGTAATCGAACCCGAGACCCCTTGAATGGTAGGCAAACGCGCTGATGAGCGCCACGACTTTTAATTTCAACGCGAACTTTACCAAACAAAAACTTATTTTCTTTTTAAAAAAAATCCCATATTACTATTTTATCAAATATTTAAATAAATAAATAAATAAGCATAACTTTAACTGACAAAAATTTGGGGAGATCGGGGTATCTCAAAAAATACTTAAATGTACATAGTGCGTACCCAAATCCAAAATTATATGGCGCAGAAACGTGGGCAGTTAAAGAACGTGAATAGGAGATAATAGTTCCCTTCGAGATGTGGTGTTGGCGTTGAACCCTGAGAATCCCATAACCAGTCAGAAGAACAAAAGGCTGGAGGAACTCGACGTGAAAGTTCGCCTATCGTTTGTTTGCTGCCAGCGTATGCTGCAGTTCTTCGGACACATAGCCAGACATGACCCAGAAAATCTGGAGAAAATAATAATCACGGGGAGTGTGCTAGGACAAAGAAGATCGAGGATCGACTAGGTGAAAACAATGTCACGGGTGATCGTACATGGAGCCGTGGAAGGGCGCAGAGCCGTGAAGGGTGGAGACGCGTCGTCAATGGAATGGCTGGGGAAAGTACCAACGATCACGACCCTCAGAACTGAGGAAAGACGGAGAAGAAGAAATAAGTTTTAGTGTAACTGCAATAGGGTCCTTCAAACGGCACGTTTGACGTTTTGACGCCAAACTTGTACGCAACGTTTATTAGAAGCGGAGGCGGCCGCGGAGGTCATAACCAAAAATTCAGAACGCTTTTGTTCTATGCAATAAAGCTGATTTGTTTACGGACTTCAGTTCATTCAACAATGGCAAACACATTTCCTTATAATACATACAGGTACTTTTAAAATAAAATACAATTAATGAAAATTAAAGCTAGGACAAAAAAATAAATGAGAATTTTTACCTCAAGACAAGATCTGGTCTATCTTGGTAATTGTTTAAATCTAGAAAAACTAACACAAAAAAGTTCAGATCTTAAGGGCTTCTCTAGAGAATTATTACTCTGAGAATACATTGGTAATTATATTGTGTAGGGAAACACCCCATTTATAGGATGTTGTGAGTTGATTTGAGGTTAAACGAGAAAGATGGATTACAATTGAAGTTATTTATTAAGTAGTTACACACGAGTTACATCCTATTATTTTGTACAGAACGAATTTACAATAGCAAACACTGGCGGATAGTTGGTGGCCGGGCGACACGAAAGGCCAAGATAAAATGTTAGTTCTTCTGAATATCTTGTCCGAGCTGACGTTGCAGCGGACTACGCTTTGCGGGCCAAAATGGAGTTAGAACCTGTTCGTGTTGCCCTCCACAATATCACTAGAATCGTAAAAATCCGCTCCAAATATACTCGTTATTCCCGACTTTTGAAAATACTCTATTGCTCGCACAAACAATATGTGTGTATGAGAACATTCGAGAGTAATGTGTTGATGGTTACAATGCTTTCCTAAATACTAAATTAGACAATAACATAATGTATGTTACGAAGCCGTTTACACATTTTCTCTGTTATTACAATATTACTCAATAATTGTTATCAATTTTTAAGACAATGCCTAACGTTCTCAACAAACCGCCATCAATCGTGAAGTATGTCGCGCCAATTGCCCAGATTTTCAAGATTTTTGGCCTCCAAGTATAGGAATCATAATTGTCAAAAGAATTGCTTCTGTGTTCTTAATTCTAATTTCTTTTAGTGGCTTTTCCGTGACGTTATTATTACCCAATGGAACGAAATACCTCTGAATGTTTTTAAAGCGGGATGAAGCTATGTTACGATGGCAAAAACATGGATTTTGTTTTATCCTCTTGAGACCTGAGAGAAAAATAAGAAAAACTGTTTTTTTTTTGTTATTTCTTTCATTCTGATGCTCCATATATGTGATAATTTTATTTATCTTTTTACATGTTCTTTGAAACTAATCTGCTAAGAAATACAGTAAAAATGTACGTTCGTAATTTAGAAAATAGAACACCACGGGATATGTTCTTGTTATAAATTTATTCCTAATGGCGAGCATCGCGAGTTTTATTTTTTCCAGAACCTCATTTGAATTTTTATTAAAATAAATATAAAACAAAATTAACAAAGATTTTACACCAATATTATAAAAGAAGAATTAATAATGATTTATCTTTCATAGGTTTATCTATATAAATACTTTCTAACAATGTTATTTCTTTGAAAAAATGTCGTCATTAATCGCGAAAAAGTTGCATAACTAGACGCCATTTATAGTAATTCACTTTTAAAGATTTTTGACAAAAACAATAACCATTGAAATCTGCTGAAAGAAAGCTATTTGCTTCTCTTGCGGTAAAATGATGTATTAAAGCATGGGTCGGCAGCCTTTTTTTGTGAGAGGGCCAAATATTTAACCTGAGAGCTACACGGGCTATAGATCATTACAGTATACCTACAATATTTTAGTTTTTTTTAATATTTCTTGCATTATTAAGTAGAGATGTGTACTATTGCGTCTTAATGTGAATCTAATAACCGATAAAATTGTTGGTTTTTTCTTTAATTTAGAATTGAAAAATTTTCCTCGTAAATATATTTGTACCTCAAAGGATAAAACACGAGTCTACTTTTTGCCGCTTTGAAGATTAAAATGCATAAATTATTGCAGTAATCTATTTTATACGTAAATAAAACACCAAAATCTCATTTCGTTTTGCTTTTTTAAGTTGTAATAAAAATCTAGAAACCATTTTGTTTTAGTACAAAAAATATAAGTAGTCTCAGATACGCTATTTGGTTAAGTATAATAATTATCAAAATATTATATTTTTTACATGAAAAGTTATTTATGAATTAAAATTATCTTTTTTGGTTCAAAAGTTATCGTGTTTTAGAAAGTACACAATTTTGAAACCTCGTTTACAGAAAATTTCGTTTAATGAGACTCCTCTGATTTAGTCTTTAAGGTTTAGACATATAGGTTAGGTAGGCTTTTCATATCCTTGTAGTTTTCAGAGGGCAAACTCTTATGGAAATCCATCAATTATTTTTTTATACTTTAACTCCATTTTAAGTGTGGTATCTCTTTTAAAATTTATCACGTTGGTTTGCAAATCGTTTGGTACGTTATAGGTATCCACTTCGAAGGCCGAGGGTCTTGTGAGGCGCACCAAAACGCCTCGCGGTTCGCGGGTTACCGACCGCTGCATTAGAGAATTGTTAAAAGTATTGATAAAGAAAAAAAATGTATTTATTAAAAGTTCAACCAGAAGTTCACATATTATAATCGTATGTCACTAGGAACACTAGAGGTTAACGCCAAAATATGTATATTATTTTGTAAAATTATGTTTAAATTAATCATATACACATATACATGTACATTGGGAAGGGGCGATGCTATTTTTTTCTAATTTTGAAATGAAAGGGGTCTAAAATGTTGCCTTTTAGATTACTCGGAATGCAAAAAATATTCAATACTACTTTTGCCCCTCAACCAGAGCTTGAAGTTTTTGAAAAAGTCGATTTTTTGCGATAAACCGGAAATGACTGTCATTTCGTATTAAAGTAAGAAAATCAGTCCAATTAAATTTTATAATGTGCAATTAACCTTATTCAAAAAGCATCTAAGGACGAGAGTTGCACTTTGTTTTGTGATAATGGGTAGCATTGTTTTAATGAGCCATTGTTTTCGTCAATATTAGCCAGGCGCTCAACGGAATCAGGACCGTGGAGTGTAAACTTTTTGCATTTCGGTAATTTTAAAACGTGTTCGAATTTGTAATGTGATCTAGTTATATCTTTACCAACAAAAAAATCTTTTTTCAATATTGATAATTGACAAAATGTTTTTTATTTATTTTTATTTGACACTTTATATACATATACAATAAATATACATATAAGGGCGGGCATATTGCCTTAAGACAATTTCTTCCTACCTACCCAAACCGTTCAGTTTGAGAAAATTATAAATACATGGACATATTGAATCTTACAATTTTATACAAAAATTAAAAGCAAAGATTAACAAAAATAAATATATTTATAAAAAAAAAATAACATTATATTATGAAGAGAGGAGAGGGGATGGTAAGGAAAGAAAAAGGATAAAGGAACAATTTAAATATTTAGATAGTGATATTTCAATCTTGACTTAAATGTAAATAATGAAGGGGCGTCTCTAACATTAGTGGGTAGATTATTCCACAAGCGAGCGGCTACTACTGTGAAAGAGGAGGCAAAGAAATTAGAGCGATGACAGGGTATTAAAAGGGTTCTCTCGTGTTCAAGACAGCGATAAACTTCAAACCTCGGTTGAGGGCCGAAAATAGAATGGAATATTTTTTTAAATAATTTTTACGTTCAATGTGATCCAAAGTGCTACTTTTTAGACCCTATTCGTTTTGATGTCTACAAAAATAAAAAAGCTTCATACGTCATCGGCTCACTCTAATGTGCATACATACATGTGTATATTGTGTATGCGACAATTTAGTTTAATTTCCGCATGATTCATATCAGTTCGTTGCAACGCGGTGTTGTCATTCGGACCTTACTCAGAAATATAGGGAAATAATTATGTACGTTACAAATTTTAGTTGCAACCGGTTGTTATATTAAATAACATTACCTACCTACCGAGTTTCGTGCAATAACGTGTTACACTTTCATAGATCATTACCTTCTATTGCATTCCAATAACGTTTTACATCATATGTTGTTTTTTGTCATGTAAATACTATGTACATTGCACAGCCCGTGTAAGTTAAGCTCGTTTAATTATAATCACGAAGTTTGGTGCCACCAGAGACGGTTTATTTCAATATTTTTTCTATTTAATTACATTTTACGACTTTTTCTCAAGGGCATCTCTCATTTGTCGCACCGAGAGCGTTAAATATTTTAGAAAAGCGCATTAAACTCTTAAGGGCAAAAACTCTTTTCAAGAAAGTAGTTAAGTTTATTGATTGATTTGGTGTTTATTTTGTAGAACTCCATATTTAAACTTATAATTAGAAATATGTTTACATTTGTAAAAATAAAATAAAGTGTTCAGTAGACTCAAATCAGTGTTTGATTTCTAATTATAAGTTTAAAGTAGTTTAGGTCTAGATTTTCCTTAGTAGGAGGGATTTGAGTAGAAAACTGCTTGATGATTTTCCGAATGTTTGCGTTTACTGTGTACCATATTAATGTACCATATGTATTATTAAAAAAAATATATATATGTTTCTTATCCTATATTTGTGGTGATATACTCATGTGTCTGTGTCAACTAATTGCTCGTTCCATCTCAACACGGGACTTTTAGTCCCATGGAGTTGGCATTTATGTGTCAAATAATGTACAATAAACTTATGTATATAAATAAACAAATAAATTTTATATATATATTTTTTTCATCTAATTAGTATTTACAGTCCATGTAATTTTGTAGCTCGTTCGATTTTAATGACATTGAGATATAAAACTAGCGTAAACATGAGCGTTCAAAATATGTTTCCTCAACTTGCGGCCAATTGGCATATGTTTGATAGAACGGATGCATTTTGTAGCTGCAAGACGATTAGTAATCTAGCTTCAATAGGTAAATGTTATCAACTATCAAATATCCAAATTTGGTAAATGAGGTTTAGAATTCCAACCGGGTCCATGCGCTCAGTAGCTGCAAGACTTGTTGTTATCTAACTTCTATTTTTATAAATTTGTTTTTTATTTCATTTTTTAAAATATCACTAAAACTCCAAACTCCATTGTCAAATAAAAAAATAGAAATGTAAATAGGGGCTAGATTTCTTATTGTCCATGCGCTCTGTAGCTGCAAGACATGTAATATAGCTCCTATATATCATAACTGGAGACGAGAAACAAGAATCCTAACCGTCCTTGCGCTCTATAGCTGCAAGACGTGCTGGGATATTTATTTATTTTACAGCGCCCTTGAGGTGATTTTCACAAAATCAATCAATCAATCAATCAATAAATTATCCAAATATAAATAAATAAACGGAGTTAAGTTTGTTGCGAACATTCCCTGTAGTTCATTCGAAAATAACATCGACGTGCTTAAAAACATGCTAAGCATTTGAGCGATCACAATGAACAATAACGAACATGCTTAAGTTATCGCAGTCATAAGTTAACGCGTGTGTAATCTCTGAGTAGACGCTCGAGTCGGTTTGTTTTTTGTTTTCCTCGTAAATAAATACAGTTTATTGGCGAAAAATCAGCGTTTACTATAAAAAAAATTACAATTTATTGCATTAGCCAAATAGAAAGGAGTATCTAATACAAAAAAATGAAAATTAAATTACATTCACTATAGCCCTACAGACCAAAACACAAATCTGCAGGAACGGAGCTTGATTTTTTTTACGAAATAGGCTTAAATAATGACCACAAATCAAGACAAGATTCGTTAAAAACCCCTTTAAATATTTTTCATTTGAATTTTATATACAAAGGCTTTCTCAGAACTCCTGCAGACTTAACTCAATTTCAATAAAAATGGGATGTCGGACAAAAACGAACAAAAGCAACGATATGTTTCTCAATTTGTTCAATTATAAAATCAATCGATATTAAAATCTCTTTTGGAGTGCAGCCTTGTGAGGTAGCAATGTCAAGTCGTGTGGTAAAACAGGTCGACTTTCATGTCAACGAGTATTTATTTTTATACGTATATCTCTTTATGGGAAGTTGTTTCTCAAGAAAGTAAAAGTTTTTGACGTTGTTTGCCACAGAATCGCCTTGAATGTGACAATATAAAAATACATTTTGTTTCTGTCCCGTTTCTGCCCTATATAATCATATACCCTATGCCCTCAATAAACTGCTTTTGTTTTAATAATAAACACATATTCATTCATCCAAATCAACATAAATCTTTAAAAAGGTTTAGCAAGTTTGGTAAGGCCACTCTAACTTTTTGCAGAAACTTGGTCGACTGGGAATACGTGATGAACTCCTAACATCGATTTTTAAGAAAGAATGACTGGAGGTTGGGCTTATCCAGAGACCAACATACGTATAATGAGTTAGAAACTAACTTTTTTCATTTTCATTTCATTTCATTTCATTTTTTTTGCACCACAACAGGCCAGGAGGCCCAATTACAGTGGTGAATTACACTACAGAACAACCAGGCTTGAGAAAAATCACATTTTAATTTTTGTGTTCTCACCGGGAATCGAACCCGGAACCTTCCGTGCGTGAGTCAAGCGTCTTGACCACTATACCACGGAGGCCGCCTTGAACTTGAACATATCTTCTCTTTAAGAGCGTCGAAATAAATCTGACCTTCTAGTCCTATTTGAAATTCTCAACTCACTATTTGATGCGCCTGAATTACTGAGCTCAGTAAAATTAAATGTCCCAGATAGACACCTCAGACAAAACTTACTTCTCCATACTGATAACCATAGAATTAACTGTGGTTTTCATTCCCCTATGCCCAGAATTCTTAAGTCTGCCAACAAACATGAGAGATTAATTTTATTGTTTTCCTAAAGAAAACATCTGTCTTACAAGAGAAAACCAATAATTTTTAAGAGTTATATCTTTGTGGAATTGAAAAGAAGTTCTTTTTTGATATAATGTGTAATATATTAAAAACTGAACTACTGAAATCAATAAAATTAAATATACCAACTAGAAACGTCAGACAAAACTTTCTTTTTCATACCGATAACCATAGAACTAACTATGGTTTTCATTCCCCTATGCCCAGAATTCTTAGGCCTGCCAACAAATATACCAGTTTTGATTTCTTTGATAACAAGTTGTCTTCTTTCATACGATCACTGAATTAAATTATAAACACCATCCCGCTTCCACTCCCACCAAGTCTACTATATAACATTGTTTCTTTCTTTTTTTCTTTTATAACAATTCTATGTGTACATATGTCCTTAAAAATTCCCATAGGGTGTATATATAAATAAATAAAGCAGTTTGTTTAGCTTTGAAACCGGGCGGTAGAAAAAAAAAGTGGTTGAAAACAAAGTTTTTTTATATTTATTTTATTATAATGAATAACTACAAAGTTAATGCTTCAGATATGCATTTTATATTTTTAACATTATTTTCTTTTATCGCGTTTTTCTCAGAAACGTGTTCTACTGAGATATTCCACTCTTCATACGAAGGGCTGTACTATTTTTGTATTTCCTTTGTTCTAAAACTGACTTTTATGTTAAGTTCTGGTCAAATTAAAATATTACTCGCTCGTAAAGCAAGTGTCGTTCACAAGGCTTCGATTAACTCGCTTAAATCCATTACTTCGAGGAATATAAAATATAAGTCAGAGACAATGGAGACAGCTCTAACCTTGGCTAGACCTTGTGAGAAAGATTACGTCTGAAATAAAAGGAAATAATGCATTTGGTCACGCTTTCTGGGTCAAACGGCTGGTGAATCAGTACCTTGTTTTGAGGTTACGCGATCGAGTCGTTGCGTGCCCATTTAAAAACATTATCATCATTAACTCCTTTTCACCGCGTTTTCGGATCCTTTTTGTTTCATGAAAGATAAAGCCACGAGCGAAACACTTAATTGCCTTGTCAATAATTAAGGATTTCATCAAATAAACAGATATGGAGAAACAAATACTTATGCACCAAGATTTATTTATTTATTACGCGTATTTATTGACGAACATAAAAGAGCGTGTAAACTTGGGCGCCCTGAAAAATCTGTAATAGCAAAACACTTTATAGACACAAAACATCTTTTCGCCTTCGAACCAAAGGTTTTGAATAAATCTAGAAATTACAGTTCGCATATATTAATTAAATTTTGTATATATTATGTATGTTTGTATGTGTACGGGAATGGGTATATGTATACGTATATATAAGAGTATGTGTATTTATAGTTGCCTAGCTTAGACCGGGTTTGTACCCTTATTGGCTGGGCAAAGTGTACAAAAAAAAAGTGATATTATAATACGTATAAATATATAATAAATAGTAGATATAAAAAAAAGATACGGACGAATTAGGAATATTAAATATTTTTTTTTGCAGCAACTTCTAAATTATTGGTAATACGGAAATCGAAATGCATTTCAAATGACTAATAAACCAATATTAATTATCAAACATTTGTTGGAAGCGCAATGCCAAGTAATTAGAATATCCGCTATTATTAACGAATTTGTTCCACTGAGACAAAGGTCAAACAGCATCTAAATGAATTTCCGAAATGTTTAAGGAACATAAAATAGTTTCTAATTTCTCAATCAATTAAGGGGACCTTAATGAATAACTTAATCAGGCGAAGATAATTAAATTACATACACCAGATTCAAGGAGATTAGTATACCATTGATCAACTCAAAAGCATTAAAGTCGAATCATTTTGAAGGATAAAGTGACAATATTATTTGTTAAGATTCAGAAATAATTCATTAAAATTGACAGGTGATCGTGATGAAATCAAAATAAAGGGAAAATAATCATTAATGATGGAATACTTCAAATTTGTTGAACTTTAGCAATCTTGTGAATTGCCTTAACATCTTAACTGTTCAAGTTTAGATTTATTGCAAAAAATGACATGGGTAATTTATTACTAGGGAAATCGTTTCCAGTTGTTAATCCGAGAACATTAAATTATTTACAGAGAAAGATGGTTAGTAAACACTGTATGTAGGTGACGCATTTAAATTTGATCGTTTTCAGTACTCACATTCTCAGTCAAGGGGAAAATACTAATAAGCAAATAATTTAATACATGCATAATATGTAACAGTATGGAAGAATAAACAAAAAAAAAAAAATAGGTTACACTTTTTCATTTTATTTATTTTATTTTATTAACGTAAACGGCAAATCTGCCTTTTACAGATATTTATAATATTAACATACTTGACTTAATATATTTTTTTTCCAAAACATGAATATTAAAAACAAGATTTATAAAAAAAAATTTAAAAAAATCACACCAAAAATTATACAAGATTTATATTTTTAAAAATAGCCTAAAAATTATACAGCATTTTCAGTAGAAAGTTTAAATAATAAAACATTCTACAGTAAAACAACAAGAAAATCATAAGTACTGTTTAACACAGCTAGGCAAAGTGAACAAAAAATTGTATATGAAATGCATGAATAAATAAATATAATTACCATTCACCATCTTTGAAAAAATTCAAAAGGTTTGTTCTATTGGAACAATACCCTACACTAAATATATCAGATACGTGGGAATAACTATTGCCGAGTTCATGAAGTCTATTTAATACTGCATTACAAGTATACACTGTCCGTAAATTGTTGCTACAAAACTGTGGCACCTGTCTAGTCATTCTTCCAGGCACCCTGAAGTTGATGAGAGATAACAGTTCAGGGCAATCCCATATTTTCAGCGCTTACTTGGTAAAGATCCTTTACAATTTATCATATGATAGTCCTACATGGTTTTATAATAATAATTACTACTAACTTAGATATAGGGAGCGAAAAAAAAGGACATGTAATTGATGCTTTCAAAAAAAATATTTTGAAGATGTAAAAAAAAGGAAAATCTAGTGCATAGATTATTCCATAATAGAAGTTATTATATAAAATAGCCAATTATTTCATTATCGAGCAGCTATATTTTGAACCTACATAAAACAAATTATTGTTAGTCAAAACTAATCAAAGTTGATAAAATAAAATAATAAAATATGTTATGCGTGTCGTTAGTTGAAACTATTTGCATTTTTTTTGTGCTTATGGCGAGCAGTAATTTAAATTCGTTTAGCTGCTCTACTATAACCACATAGTTATTCACATGTTTACAATTATTAACGTTATATTTCAACATTAAAAACTTAGAAGTGTGTTGTTTTTTTATATAAATGATATATCCAGATATATAATATTCATATACACGGCTTAACAAAACTTATAAACAAAACGTGCAGGTATTTAAAAAAAAATATTTAAGTCATTATGCGATTTGGTTATATATTATTTAAGCCGATTCAATTCTGCTGTATAATTTATAGCGATTTGGCCATATGGTCCGTTCTGGTGCAAAAAATATCACCAAATTAAATCACTATGAGCTTTCATATCAATCAAATTCAGTTTCAATCAGACCGTATTTCAAGTATAAATATATGTCTGTATTAGAATGGCTGTATTTAAATTTTAGAAATGACCAGGCAGGTTTTTTTATGAGTCGGGATAAATAACATACAAATTGTAGTTTTTTATTTCATTTTTCTGTCTATATTTATTGCATATTTTTATTGATTGAAGTAATAATTGTTTTAATAATATTTTAGATGAGTCCGAATTAACATTCGATAAATATCGACAAATTACTTACAATGTAATTACTTGAGGAGCCAGGAGCAGATACCCATTGCGCATAGTGTCCAATATAAAGTAAATTATTTCTTGATGTAAAGTGATTGAGCAATTCCCCTGCCTTTTTAGTATAAGAGATAACAATGAGGAGCCAGGAAACATCGTAAAAAGACTCACAGCAGCCAACGAAATACACTATTCTTTGCTGCCAGTGTTCAAATCACGTAACGTCCACGGAAAAACCAAAATTACCATATAAATATGAAACAATTATACCAACTGTATTGGCGTATGGTTTTGAGGTGTTAACACTGAGAGTGAAGATGGCTGAGATGCTCGACACCTTTGAACGAAATGTACTGTGAAGAATCTAAGGACCAGTTAGAGAAGATAATCAGTGGTGTATTTGGTACAACAATGAACTGTAGAACATATGTCTCAAAGAAAATAATAATTATCCATTCTTGTGTTCATCATTATTTTTAGCAGGGGTGCTGGATTACAACACCCTCAAATCTCGTCGTCAAATTTTTCTTGTGAAAAATTTCTATAAGCTGATTTCTGGAAGTATATATAATCCAAATACCTATACTGAAAGAGATCAGTTTTTATGTTCCCAATAATTTTCCTAAAGCGAGATCTCAGGCACTGCTTTACACACCCAGAAGCCGTACAAATGCAAGTCAGAATTCACTGAATGAACAATTTGATTGCTGAATGAGGATAATTTGGATCTTTTTTTCTGTACATAACGGCAGTTTATCTGCTTTCTATGAGTTAATTTCTAACTTATGTTTACAGTCTGCATTACTTGATGGGTTAAACATCCCGTAAAGTAATGCAGACTACAATTGTCAAATAAATATACTAGGCCCAAAGCATCTCGACACATACGAAGGTGCTCAGATTAAGATATGTACACCGAATGCTTGATTCACACGTCCCTAGAAGACTAATGAGCTGACATCCAGGTGAAAAGAAAAAGAAAAAGGATGCGGTGCATCTCTTTTTCCAGGTGGTGAATTGGAAGTCAGCGGCTGAGGACAGACAGAGTTGGAGGCGAAAGTTGCAGCAGGCCAAAGATCGATATGGGCTGTAAAGCCCTCGGAAAGAGAGAGTTGTACTAGGGCAAAGTTGAACCCAGCAACGAAAGTCATTAATACGGACTATCTTCAAAAAGCCTTATTGATATCACAGTGATACACTATTCTAGGAATTTGCAGTATTTAATATCAAACAGCAATATTTACAGAAGACACTAATGGTCACTCATACTAACAGAGACACACGCGTATTAGTTTTTACAAAGTATAGTCTGAGCATATAACCGTTGCAAAAAATTGAACCCGCGTTCTGCCAGCGGGTTCCCTGCAAGACATCGGACCCTTCCAAGGAAGGTCATGTCACCGCGCAGTGTACAACTTTTGTCTTGATTTTTTACAAGACCTCGACTCACATGTTTTATACGTTTATGATTCATATCATTAATTGTAGTGCTTTCACTCTCATAGCTTTCACAGATAGGACAGTTACATTACATTACATTAAAGTTGCTCATCATTATGATACTCGGAGTTCCAATACCGATTTTATCCCTCGACCAACGGTTCAAACTTCTTTGACACAGAGACAAGACTCTTACATATAACAAAAAATATATCATGTAATGCCAGAACCAAAAAAAGGTTATAAGAGCCACAAGCTCAAGAGGTTACTAATTGCTTTCCTTAGTAAACTTGGAGGGGGAGAGGTTGATGTTATCTGATAGATGGCAACACTTGTTCTTTTTTGGATCGTTATTTTTTTCAGCAAGTTTTTTTATCATTTCTATGATATAACCATTTTTTTCTTTAAACACTGAAAGTCTTTATAAAATATTTAAGGTTCATACAATAGACGCTCTTTATAAAATAAATTCCACTTTACAAATTTATTGAGAAGAAAAAATAAAAGAATTTGAGACGAATAAGTCACTCGGATACCAAAATAATATTAAAATTCCTAAATTCCACACAAGTCATGGTCAATATAGCTTTGTCTTCAAAGGTGTAAAAAATTATAATAATCTCCCCAATGAACTAAAAAAATACATCGATTAATAAATTTAAAGTAAATCTAAAGTATTTTTTTGACCACGTGTAAAAACTGCATTCAATTGTAATTAGTATAAATGTATTCTTAATATATGTTTTTTTCTTTATATATCCTATGTTTTTGTTTTTTTTTCTCATGTACTCATATATTAAAAATTATATAAACTCTTATAGATAAACAACTTCAACAGTGTAAGTCCCTCTTAAAAGACAAGAGTTAGTCTCTTTTTTTGGAGAGTTACATTGATAACATTTACTAGATGTATAAAAGTAGATATACATAGAATTTTTAAAAAACGTGTACCTTTTATGAAATTTATTAATAAAAAAATATATTGTTTTTCATACGCATAATTTTTTTTTTTGACTGTCTTAGAATTGGGGTTAGTTACCGTGGGCAGGCAGTCAAAGGAACTTTTTTTTCTTTCCGTCTTTTATAAAATACAAGAATTAACAAAATAAAATATACCTGCATCTCGAAATTTGTGCACCTATCATACATCATTTTACCACACATTCGCCTGAGGGATCGCATTTCAACATCATTTAACCTATTTTCATCATCGATTTGAAATAACTGAAAAAAATCTGATTTTGAAGTTACCTAGTTGTACTGATTCTCCGCAATATTACCATTTCATATTTTATACATCAAATGTTAAAATACATCAATTTAGACAAATTCGATTTTTCTTGCCTTGCCATAATACATTTAAAAAATATTTAAGTACTGTGAAGTATGCAATTTTTCGCAGTATTTGCTGTAATAAATCACACGATTGAAAGTATTAAACGCAGATAAATATATTTTAATTGAAACAAATTATCCTCGATATTTATTTTTCATACTTCCATTAACATCTATCAAATATAGAACAATGCCTGAAGGTATTTTGGGCCTTGACAAACAGAGTTGGCTATTTTCACAAACATACGGGTGGACCACAAACATTTCGTTATTACATAAATTATGCATGATGTATTACCTACACATGTTATTAAGTAAAATTAGGTCTATGCAATGTAACGCGTTACGTAATACAATATACCATGACTGAAATTCTTACAAAAAGTCACACTCACTCTGTTTTTATTAAACTATAAATGTTTTGAAGGTTGTATTATAACGGAAAAAATAATAAATATATATACCAACAATATTTTGAGTTTAACCAAGTTTTTGTAGACAAGGACTAGATTCAACTCCCTGGGGAGCTGTTAATATTAACATTTTACAACAGAGATGAAGAAAATATTATTTTTGGTATGTGTATATATATTTACATATTTATACACACAAACGAATGTTGAATGTTGTAGAATTCTACATAAAAGTGGCAACTTGAACCCAACCTATGACAGGTCATAAGCCCTGTAAACGCTCGAATATCCATAATCTTGAAACAAAAATTCTACCCATCTCTGTAGTGATATAAATAATGAGATGAAGAAAACTTTCATCATCATCATCATTCCCTTTCTAGGGCATTGCATTGATACACCAATCGCAGCGTATCTTGATAATTTTTTGTAACATGATCAGTTTTACGCTTCAGGTACCAGTCCAGAGACTATGAAATGTTATTGTGTGAAAACACCCTTTTAAATTAATATTTCATATCAACCATGTCGGAATCGAACCGGAGACCTCTTGCATGGCAGGCTAACGCGCTGACCATTACACCACGAAGCCGACAACTTTTATACCTTTTGTAAATTTAAATAGATTTTAAGACTGTTTAGATTAAATGTTATTCATTAATGCCAATCTGTAAGGGGTTACATAAACATGTAGATTGGCTTTAAAAAAAGTGTTCTTCATCTCTGTTGTAATATGTTAATATTAACAGCTCCCCAGGGAGTTTAATCCAGCCCTTGTCTACCAAAATTTAGGAAAACTCAAAATATTGTTGATAAATTCACCTGTAGCTCAATCACAAATAACCACCGACGTGCTAATAAGCGACGTGATAACCATTTCTCACCATGGTTGTTTATCGTATTCGCGATCACAATTCAACATCCGTGAACACGTTATATTAAATGTCAAAATATTTACGATTCGCGACGTATAATCCTGCTGCGCAATCACATATTTGAATTTCATCGGTGTAAATATGGAAAATATTCCAAAACTGTTATTTTTATTTATCATACTATTTATTGCATTTAGCCGGCGGTTGGCAAGCCAAATATAAAAAAAAGTAGTCGCCATATTAATTGTAAAACAATATTCACTTTTTTGTATTAGATACTCCTTACTGTTTTGCAAATGCAATATATTTTATTATTTTTTCATAGTAAACGACGATTTTTCGCCAGTGAATAGTATTAATTTACGAGGCAAACAAAAAACAAACCGACACGAGCGTTGACTTAGAGATTACACACGCGTTGAATTATGACTGCGATAACTTAAGCATATTCATTATTGTTCATTGTGATCGCTCAAACGCTTAGCATGTTTTTAAGCACGTCAATAGTTATTTGTGATTAAGCTACTGGTTCATGAAGAAGTATAGAAATTGAAAAAAAAATTCAGGTGTTGCCTAGTATGTAGGTGAAATAATTCAGTTAGATGAATCTCACTCGCATAAATAAAGATTTTAGCTCTTTAACTTCACAAACTTCAACAGATAAAAGAATTGATGAAATATAGATGTTCAAATATGAGCAGAATGGTGAATGTTACAGAATGTGTAAAGTGGCCACTTAAACCAGCCAATGACAGGTCATTAGCCCTGTATATGCCTAGACTTCTATATTACCTTCTCTAAAGTGTACTTTATGTCTTTTGCAATATGTTAATAATTGAATATATACGCCTAAAAACCGGTTGCACCAAAAAAAAAATTATAATGCCTAATCATTGTTGTGTTTTCTTGCGCAAGATCTCGTGCAAATTCTTGTACAGTTATTATTGTACCAAATCTTAGGCAATTTTATTTGCCGTTTACATGAGGAAACTTATGGGATTAAGAATTGCGCGGAAGCATGCGCAGTACGCCGACGTTTTCGGCACCATGACATATAACGGGCAGTTTCACGGTCGATTTTTTTTATTAATCAATAAAGGAGTAGACCTTTTCATATCCTGCAAATTATTTTTATGACTAAAAGATGTGTTTGTTGCTTTTAATTGTCAAATATCTTCTTATTCTTTTTATTGATATATTATTTTTACTTTTTATGTTTTGCAATTTATATTTGTTTTAATTTTCTTATTATTAGCATTAACACGTTTTCTTTTAATTATAAATAATATATTTTCTAATTTATCCTAAAATTTTTAGTATTATAAGTATGTTTTCTAATATGCATTAATGATTCATATTCTAATTAATAGTGGTATATTTTCTAATGTATATTTATGATTCAATTGCTAATATTACTCCTAAGTTTTCTAATTAATGTTTAATTTTTTAATTGTTAATGGTATATTTTCTAATTTATATTTATGCGGCAATTTTTATTATTATCGGTATGTTTTCTAAATTATATTTCTTCTGAATTTTTTGATATAATTATTATTATTTGAATTTTTTTATCATCATTCAATGAAATAAAAAAAAATATATGTAAAAAGAAGGTCCTTCTTAAACCCAGGAATTTCCTAGCTAGTCGAGACCTGAAGCAAAAAACCTTTGTACATGTTAAGACTGTGATTTAAATAAATATATTTCACAAATGGTACATGTTTTTTTTGTTCTACACAAATTTACTTTTAAACGTCTAGTAAATGTAACTCTCCAATAAAAAAAGACTAGCTCTTGTTCTTGGAGAGTGACTTACACTGTTATAGTTATTTGTTTATTAGAATTTATATAATTTTAGATATACAATTACATGAGAAAATAAAAATTAATAGGACATATTTCAATAAAACAGAACGACGTCACTAATTTTTCCAAATCTACCAACAATAGACCAATTGGTCTAAGAAGATGGTTCAAAATTGAAAAATTGTTTTCAGGCGTTGCCTAGTATGTGAAATAATTCAGTCAGATGAATCTCTTCACAACAATAAAGGTTTCAGCTCTTTTACTTCACTAAAATCAACAAATGGAACAATTGAAGAAATACGGATGTTCAAATATAGGCAAAATGGTGAATGTTACACAGTGTGTAAAGTGGATACTTAAACGAGCCAATGGCAGGTCATAAGCCCTGTAAATGCCTTGACTTCCATATTATCTTATTTAAGGTATTCTCCATCCCTGTTGTAATTTGTTAATCAACATTAGAGTGTTTGTGATTAATTTCCGGTTTGCGGGAAGCGAATTCAATCATCAGAACTCACAGGAGAGAACTTGTGACGTCACACGCAAAGTAATTTCTAAATTACAAAACTTTAAAAAATCATAGCGCTGATAACTTGGAATATATTTTTTTTAAATTAGTTTAGTTATAGTCTATTGAAAAGTATATAAATAAAATAAATACGTAACTTCCTCATTGCACGACACAATTTTCATTGGGTCAAATCTTGCACAAGATTGTATACCATTTTCAGCTTAAGATAAAACAAACAATTTTGCACATTTTGACAAAAACGCTATAATTATTTAATAATTGATATCTTTAAAAACTCGTTAAGCGTTTTTAAGAGAAGGGTTTAACAATTATTGTTGTCCTAGTTAAATTTTGTATATTGTCACTTGCCTTTTGTTTTTATTTTGTTCATATTTTCAAACTACTTTCTTAATTATTTTAATATGATAATTATTGTTTTTACTTCATTTGAAAACAATCCTTACGACTTTTTTAACTCACGTGCGGTGGACAGTTATAAAAATGACTGGCCCATGTTTATCTATTTTGTTCTATTTATTTACTCAAAGGCAGTTTTTTACACATGAGAGTATCGGAACTTTAGGATGAAAATGAATCAACTAAAAAAATCATATTTTTGGGAAACTGCAAAAGAAGAATGTAAATTGTTAACACCTTCGTGTTATTTTGGCGATTGTAACGTATATTTTTAAGTAAGCATCAAATTTTGAGCTAAAAATTATACCGAAGACATCCAGCTATGAATCTATGAAAAATAATCGTAATAAAAATAAGTTCGTAAAAGTTTAAACAAGACATTTATTAAATGAGACATTATTAGAGTAATAAAAAAAAACAAACAAATTAATGGACTTTGTTAAATGAAATAATGGCAAAAAAATTATTGGGTCAGATCAAGTCACCAAACACACGCATTTATTTATTCACGAAATGACACAAACGTAAATAAGTCACTTAAGATTATCGATAATTTAAATAATAAAATGACATTAACTTAAATAACTCACTTAGATTATCGGTAAGTCAGAACGAAACAATCACAAAGCTAAATTGGTCGTTTTAATATTTAAAAAATAAAGTAAACATGCTATTTGTATCGGAATAAAATCTACTTTCGATCACTGTCTGCGTTGCGTCCTTCACACAGCAATGTGAACACAATACCACACTTCCGTACTGACACGGAATTTAAATTATCTGACTAATAAAGAGACCGATGTAACGGTTTTGTCCTATTCCCGTTCGAATGTTGCGTTTTTTTTAATGCAGAACGATGGATAATGCTCATTGAAGTCGTTTTATGGTCTTAAAGGTGCGAGATAACATGAATCTTGACGTCACGAGTATCACGATCAATCATGGCGCGTTTTCATAAAAGCATATTTTTTAAATAGAGATTTTTTTTTATACATTTATAAATTATTAAGGGTCTATGAAATACTGGCAAGTAAAATATTTTTTTTTACTATTAGTCGCATAAAAAATATTTTTAAATTTGCAATTTTGAATTCCCGCAAAAAACTGTCTTTGCATTGGCCACGCCCCCAATACGACACAATTCATGTTAATTTTCAACTTTGTTCCTAACCGTTCATTTTTTATAGAACATCGTCACGAATCTTGACGTCACAACTATCATGTCTCGTTTTTCTACTGCCATATTTTTTTCATAATTTCCTTTTCTTATATATTTTCTTTCTTATATGAAAAAAAACGTTTTATTTGTGTATTTAAAACTGATCTTTCCTGCTGTTAATTATTTATATCTGTAAATTCTTTGATTTTATAAATTTTATATTTTAGTATAGATATAAATATCCACCAACAAGCCACAGAAAGTGGCTTGGTGGGATTTTAGTTATTGTAAAATATAAAATGATAAAAATATAATAAATTACAGTGATTAAATATATTTTTTTAAGAAAACATTTCTCCACAGTATCCATATTGATTTTGAAAATACAATTAATTATTTTAATTCCATTTCAAATATTTTTATGGGTATTTATACATTGTGTTATTTTTTTAAATTATGAATGAAAACATTTTTCTACAATATGCGTATTGATTTAAATAATGTGGTTAATTATTCTTAATTCATTTTACATATTTTTATCGGTGTTCAAAGTATGTATGTGATATGTCTGCATTGGATATAAACAGCGTCTTTTTTCCACTGTGTAAATCTGTGTTGTCAGGTACTTGGACCAAGTTACGAAGCGACGAGATTACATGGAAAAATTGGCGGTAAATGGATGATCAGACATGGTGACAGAAGCGACTGACGTCTAAGGAAGCGGATGGAGCTAGATCCTAATGACGTGCTCCCCTCCTGCTAACGTGATCACGAGTGCTCCACCAAGAGCGAACGACTTAAGGCTTTTAATTTTAATTAATTAGACAAAAACGTATTATTTATACTGGCGGACTTATTGCTTATAGTAGTATCTAATAGTCAGCTTTGCGTGTAGTGCTCTCAATTAATATTTCGAGTGGTAATTACTACAACCAGGTAACTCCAAACTACCGTTGCGACCATTGATTGCTACCATTCGTGTTTGCAATATGGTCATGAGGAAGAATGAAAATATCCAACAAAGGCCCTCCAGATAATAACCTAAACTCACGATATACGATACGATATAAAATCAAAAAGAAATAAAAAAATTCTAATTTTAAGAGTAACTCATTTATTAACAAAAACGCATAGCTATTTTTAATGAGAGAAACCAAATGAAAAGCCCTCGGTCATGAAAACGGTTTTTCGGCTATGCGGAGGGAGTACTTCATAAAAATGTAATTCCAAAATCAGCTTTTTTCATATATTTTTTTTAATATATATTTTTTTTCACAATATACATAAGAGGTAAAACAGAGTATTTAAAAATAAAGGATAAATACATAGCGTTGAAATACATATTAACAGTAAAAATAGTAAACAAAAAATCCCACAAAGGCATGACCTATTCGCGGGTATATAAGAAATGTTTATGAATTTTCGCTCCTATAATAAAAAGACAGGTATAATATTTTTGTGTAATATAAGAAAGAGAAAAGAAAATATTCTGTAAAAGATTATAAGGTACTTTTTTATTTTATAGCAATTAAAAAAGGAAATATAAAATGTATAAAAAACATTAAAATATTCCCTATTATCGAAAATCATCAAAATATATCATCGAAAAAATGAGTTAATATCTTAAGTTCGAATCCAGGATAGTACGTGTTTTTTAAAAAAAGAAAAATTTTGAAAGTTTGGGATCAATGAAATATTATCAGTAAAAATCGAATAAAAAATTTTTGGGACTATAAAATATGCATTTTTTTAATTTTAATTTTATTTATTGGGGATATCAACAGTAATACATGTATCAAAAATACAACAAATAAAATATACCGAGAATAAAACCAATGACAGATATCCACAGAAATACATTAAATACACGTACAATACATACTAGTGTGTTTGTGTGAGTGTAAGTGAATGAGAGGGTGGGTGAGTGGGTATTATATTGGAATGAGGGTGGACATGTGTGTAAATATTGCACAAGTGTCAAGTGTCAAAAATATAGATATATATAAAATATTAAGAATTAGAGATAAAATATAGTAAAATAAAATAAAATAAGATAAAATAAGACTTTATTGTTGAAACTAAGTATAAGACAAAAAAGTATGTTTTAAGACGCGCATTTTAAATGTTATTATTTTACAATCAAATGGATCAATAAGGGGAAAGTCCAAATTATATTCACTAGCAAAACGTATAAGCGGAGAGTTCTGGGCATAGTTCGTACGAACTGCTGGCACATGAAATAGAGAGCTCGACGTGTGACGGGTGCGGTAGCCGGGGACATTTAATGATAACTCCGACAAAAGAGCCGGGCTATCAAGGCGTCCACTAAGTATGTCATGAAGCACCCCCATGTTCAACAGTTGACGGCAATCTTCTAATGTAAGCAAGTGGTGCTTTTTGCAGGAAGACATATAATTGAGATCGGTATACCTGCATCTCCAGTTAAGATGTCTAAGAAATGTCCATTGAATTTTCTCGAACTTTTCTTTATGTGTGACACATTGTGGATCATTCATTCAAATGATCTCACGCAAATTATAAATCGCCACCTCACACACTAAAAACACATTTTTTATCCTATTCCATGGCCCGCATTACATTTTTTTTCTAAATATGTTCAGTTACAGGTCACCGACAAAGATATCTTAAATTTTCATACAAATATACACATTTTCGTACATAAACGTCGATTTGAGTTCACACCGTCTCGACATGTACCGATGACGATAGTTTTTATAATCGCGGCCCGTGAAAGCTTGTCTATTTGAAGCATTTTTGTCAAGAAGCCACAAATATGTGTTTTTAGTAGGTAACTCAAAAATGCTGATTTTGCAGTTACCTCATTGTAGTATTCACCCCACGGTTTGATGACAGTCTTAACTCTTAACGGTCCTAAATCAGAATCAGGTTGACCGGTTTTAAAGTGTCGAAACTCTAAATACGAGATATAACAATTTTAAGAAATACCTAGAATAGCTGTAAGCAATGTTAATTATACCCAAGTGTTCAAACTGACGCAAAATACACAAATAAAGACATAATTTAACGTATGTGACGTCATAACGCGTGATTTGACAGACGCCGTGGGGCAGCGGTTAAATGATTGACTTCTAACCCAAAGTCACGAGTTTCGTTTCTGCCTGTTACAAATAATATTATTACCTTCTGTTTCTGTCCGCCCACATAAAGTATTTAGCCGTTGTAACAACATTTACACTAAATATTTCAAAAGTGATCACTTAAAACATCCAATGACAGGTCAAAAGCCTTGTAAATGCCTGAACTTTTATATTCCCAACGAGCGCTTTCGCCCCAGTAGGCATTTTCAAAGTTTGTCAATAGTTCATAAGATTTTAAACTTAACTACCTTTTTTGAAAAAGTTTTTTTTGACAATATCTGGGTCCCGATTACTGAAATTCTGCCATCATAAATAAAAAGGAAAAATCACAAAATGAGTTGAATATGAGGTCATTTTCTAAAGGAAATTTCGAATCAATTGATAAAATATAGCAATGTGCAGTAAACAAAATATTTCAGTACGAAAAACAATATGGGCCTTACTCATAAAGTTATGCCTTGGCATAGTGGCAGGATACGGATAAGAATACCACCCTTATATTTTCATCTTTATTTTACCACTATGCCTGGGTGTAACTTAATACCAAGTTTATAATTAAGGTCCTAATGTTTTTAAAGTTTTTAATTTTCTTAAGCAATAACACAAAATCTAAAATAAAAACTTAATGTGGATATGACACACGTAGGTTTTATGCCTTAAAAACAATTCACATACTTTGTTTTTACTTACGATTATTTACAGTTTTTTTTTTCATTTGCATAAAGTTAATAAATACCTTTCTAAAAAGCGTCATATCTCAAGATATGACTTTTGCAAATAACTGCCTGATTGCTTAAGACGGCAGAATTATTTTTAATTGTCGACTTTAAAAATGTTTTTTCAAACGAAAATGTGCATGCCTGTATAAAAATTTAAGTATCTTCGTCGGTGACATGTATATAGTTAAACGTGTTTTAAATAACTAAAAAAATAAATGCATTTATGCATTTTTGTATAAATAATTTTATTTTACTTCATATACAATTGAACATAACTCTTCGTATCGATATCAGGGCCGCGATTATAAACGCAATCTTCATCGGAACATATCGAGACAGTATTTATTTATTTTACAGAAACAGTCAACAATGATTTAAAAACATAAAAAAGATACAGTTTAAAGACAGACCAGCAAAGTTACTAATTAAAAATCAAACATATTAAATTGTTCTACGACAAAAGGGTGTGTTTGTGTGTATTTGTATGAGAGTAAATGTAGAAATGTGTTTGTGTGTATTTGTGTGTGAATAAGTGCTCCAGGTGGGGTGTAAGTGTGAACATCATTAAATAGCAATCGGGAGCATTTCGCATACAGAAAGAATATGTCTTAACTTATTTTTAAATAAATTAAGGGGCATGTTAAATATATCAATAGATAAAAAAAAGGATTATAGATTGAGTAAGAACGATAGTGGAAAGAGTGTTGTGCATAGTTAGTGCCACAGACCGGCAGGTGGAATAAATACTCATTTCTTGTCACGCGAAAGGGGACATTAAGATTAATTTTGTAGAGTAGGTTAAAATAGTATCTTATATTATTTAATAATTTATATAAATTGCGTAATTCAGATACAGTGCGTTTATTTTCAAGGGTAAAAAATCCATATTGTTTAGCAGATTGGCTGTAAGTGCAAAACAGTATAAACTAATGTCGATATTTAGTACGAAAATGTGTATATTTGTTCTCTATTGACAATTCTAAGTATCTTCGTTGGTAACTTGTAATTGAACATGTTTAGTTAAAAAATTGTAAACATATTAAATTTTTCATATAAAAAACTTAATTTCACTTTCAAGATAACATTAAAGATAAATTTAACTTCCCTTTAGAATACAGGCCCCTGACCAAGGTGAGTATTTTAATTTAGAGACAGTAATTGTATTCCTTACTTTGCTGTATTTACTATGTGTTTTTTTCTCACCTTTTTTAGATATAATACTGTGAATAATGTTTTTTATTTGTCTATTCCCGACTGCATTCGTTTTTAATTTTTTTTTTCGTGTTTTTGTGTTATAACGATATACTAATATGAATATCTAAGCTTATAATCACGTTAGAATGGCATTTCATAAAATGTATTTAAAATCTGACAGTTTGAAAGTCACGATCAAACATGGCGACAGATTGAAAGAAAGTTGTTTAATTTTTAATCTCGTTGCATTGTCAAAATGCAGTTGAAAAATTGCGCAGAATTTCTCAATCATCACAGTTTCAATAACAAGGAAATTGTTCTAATAAATTACTTACTTTCTACACGAACGAATAGCAGTTTTGCTAATTAGCATATTGGAATAAAAAGGCGTTTCTTTTCTTGGGCCAAACAAATATCAAGTTAATAATGCAAGAACTGCATCGCCATTATTCATTGTGCGATCTATCTACCTGTTCGGAAACAATCTTCTGTTTGTTACCAAACTCTATTCTGAAGCGTTTTATTAGACGTGTTTTTATTACTAGCAAATATTGCACATATAACATCTGACGGCTCAATAATTAGTATTGCCATAACACCTTCAGTATAATGTTGACAAGCTATGAAAAGATTTCAACGCTATAACATCGCAGGATTTCAAAACTACGAGCCTCATCAGTTTAAATGCGGAAGTTTATTGTTTGTATTACAGTGCTGTTTACTAAATTAACATTTCAATAATAAATGTGTGTTATTAAGACGTAAGTGTATTTTTTTGTAAATCCCCGCTTCCGAGGAAACGCGGTCTTACTTTTCTGAATACAAACGTAATTCCGTATTTTCTCCCTGGATTATTTACTATGGTAATCATACAGTCTCTTTAACGAAATTGAGGTACAAAAAAACAATTTTAAAAAGTAAAACCAATTACAGATTTGATATTAATTTATTATGAATACAAAAAAAGAAGGGAAAAAAATAAATACTAGAAAAATTATTTTTTTAAAAATTAAATAAAAAGTACATAAAAGGGAGGAGATATGGTAAAGTTCCAACTCTGCCTTACTCCCCTGTCTTTCTGCGTCCATGAACATTTATATTTATGACTAAAAATTCACAACCAACAATAATTCATTAGATAATAGATGTATGTAAAAGTGAAAGTTATAAGTTAAGCAGGAGATAAATTTAAAATGTCTCATACAAATCTGATAAAACTATAGTATTTACAATTTAATATGTAGATGTCACTAAAACTGTCATTATAGGTTGGCTGTATTCTTCAAAGAGTGCTATTCTTCATATAATTAGTCCGTGAGCTCCGAATATCGAAGAGTACAAAATGACGACTTCTACGGACAGAGGCTCGATATGAAATGATTTTAACTTTTTCTGGGCTATCAATTGGGTTTTTAACAATTTTATAGAGAAAGCTCATATCAAACATGATACGCTGAGTTACGAGATGTTGAATTTTATGAAAATTGGCCCATTCAGACCTACTTGAAAACCTAACATTATTTTTAGAATTTGACTGTCTAAGAAAGCCGTTTTGAATATGTTCAATGCGATTATTATAAATATTATATTGAGGATTCTAAATCGAAGAACCAAACTTAAGGACATTTCGTCCATACGAAAAAAGTTTTCTTAATGCATGAGTTCTTGTAAAAGGTTTAATTGATCGTATGACAAACTCCAACATTTTGTTAGCTTTTTCTACAGTAATTTTGATAATAAGTTTGTTATATGTATACAATGGTTTATTTTTTTGGAATGACTGCGGTAAAAATAATTTTGCTGATACTTTTAAATGTTAATTGACAATCTGTTTTCAATACTCAAGACAGGATCTGGACTTTTTTGGTTTAAGTTTACAACGATTTAAACGAGCACTAAATAAATAGTCCAGATCTTGTCTCGATGTCCCTTATGTTTGTCAATGCTTCTTTCTTTTTTCTTTAAATGTTTTAAACTACTATTTTATTGTTATATTTAAACCTTATAAATTGTATACATGGACAATGTCCGTTAATAAATAAATAAATAAATAAATACAATATGTGTTAAATCTATTTAGGTCTTCTTGAAGATTTTTTATTTTTATTTTTTATTTTAAAATTTCATTGATAAACCCTAACGGGTTACATGCATTTAACAAAATATTTTTACTTTTAAAAATGTCTTGATCATTATTAATAAGTAAGTACCATTAGCAAAAAGACTAAACTGTGTGAACATGAAACATTGAACAACATCATAAATATGGACATTGAAAAGGAGTGACCCGAGGTTTGAACCTTGGGGCACTCCTGATGGTACAGAAGCAAAGCTCGAACAGAAGCTACCGATTACAACAGATTAAGAGCAATTTGTCAGATAAGAAGTAATAGATGTTTGATCTTTAACAGAAGCTTAAGATGATTTACTCTATTAAAGGCTTTTGCAGTCAGTGTAGATAGCATCTACTTGAGTTATATTTCGTGGGTATACTGGCTAAAAGCTTTAACTCTCAAATCCCTGTTTTGAGAAATCAAGCATTTAAGTTTTGTTCCAATTTCACTCTTTTATATCTTATTTAAATATATACAGTCAGTTTATAATTTAAAAGCATTGCAATTATTGGTAATGATGTCTGTAATGTAGTGAAGGGTTTTAAAACGCATTTTAAAAGGTAATTTTGCATTTTCAGACATCGATTGTCCATTAACTGAAATTACATAATGGATACCCGTGATCAAAATATCTGCTGATGTTAACCGACTATTGACACGCACTATTAAAAAGATACATATCGTATCACATTAAAAAACCGATTGTGATACTATTTGATTCGAAAGCAGAGTGCATTTTTCTTATTATGGAGTGAGCAAAAACATTGATGAAATAATACCAGAGAATATTCATTTATACCTTCAAATATCACATACTGGAAAAATCGATCAAAATATGAAAAATGGATCAAAAAAATTAGTTGTAACCAACATGGATATTGTGGAAAAATGTTTTCATTCATAATTTTGAAAATAAAATTGTTCAAAAATAAGCCCTCACAAAAACGCACCATAATTTATTTCATTATATTATACATTTGTCAGAAGCCATTTGGAATACGCCTCTCAGATATGGAATCCCCAGTATGCCATATATATAAGTAGAATAGAAAATATTCAAAACAAATTTATAAAGTACCTTAAATACAAAACCGGTATTTCTTATGTATCTACTCTCACTGCCTCCACCTTCCATGGAATCATTTCTCTACAATACAGCAGAGTGTGTGCGAACCAACTTCTGCTTTACAAAATTATGACAGGAATGGTTGACTGTACAGAGCTGCTTGGTTTAATAACAATACATGTGCCAGTCAGGATTTGTAGACGGTACCACCTGTTTCATGTACCAATAAGTAAAACATCGTATGTTAAAAATGCTTTTTTTCGTAGGACTTTTTCAATGTACAATACAAAATTTAAAAATATAGATTACACAAACATCACTCTGTCAGATTCAAAATTTACACTAAAAATGTATTATGTAACTTAGTAGACATTATAATAATAAATATGTACATCTCCCCTCCCCTCCTTATCCTCTCTTCAAGCATTTTTGTAATTATCCCGCCCAATTTACAGTAACTTAATGTTCCTTAAATAAATACATTATAATATTTACACATTTACATATTTAAATTATCTTTGATTATTGAGTACATGAAAATAACATTTTTATGTGTATAAATTGTATGTATTTATTTAAAATGTAATATATTTTCTTTACTAACTTTGTATACTAAGTGGAAATCTGTTATTAGTTCTGAGTTTATACACTATATCTGTTTGTTTACTAAAAATATGTATGTAGAACTGTTGATTTCCCAAATAAAATAAAATAAATAAAATAAAATAAAGTTTATAGTAAAAATGCATTATACAAAAATTATAGTAAAAACATATTTGGTTTAATTAACGCATACAATAATTTTGACCCAAGATTTAGAAAAAAAAATAAACCTAAAAATAAAACATCGTATGTTAAATTAGAATAAGGTTATTTTTAGAAAATAAGTATTAGAAGCCAAAACCTCCCGTGGGCGTTCATAATCCGAGCTACGACGCTGGACATCGAAACAAACACTGAAGACGGACGTGTCAAAAGTCAGAATAATTGCCGTGCGTGCGTTGAATGTACAGGAAATGATGCATGTATTCATAGACAGTGATATGGCGTTCTATTATATCTGCTTTCTTTACGGGGAAACGACGTGATGTTTGTTTGTTTTGTCGGCAAAGTATTTTCAATTACCAATCTCGCAAGCGAACATGGTCAATCGTTTTTTAACCATTTATACCGACTGAGTCAAACATGAATGTATTAATTTGCGTACATGTAAAAAATGCCGTTTGCTAATTCGGTCGATTATATTTTGGTACAGCGAAACGTAATAACTGAGAACCGCAAACCATAATGCGTAAGTCGTCTCATGCGGTAATGTTAACGGTTAAGAAAAGAAAGAATGAAAAAGTGAAAGTACAGGTGATTTCTTGAGAACATAACCTTACCCACTCTACACGGCACTTCTGCAGCAGGTAAGTTGAACTGAAGGCCTGCTTGGAGCATTCAAAACTCTGAGTAATAATTCGCCTGGGAAGCCCTTTAGCTCTATAGCATAGAACAAAGCGTTCCTATTTTTTGGTTTGGTTTTTAGTTTAACAACAAACGTGTAACGGATGGCTATGATTTGCGCTTGAAATTCTCAATCTGAGTACCTTCGAAGTTGACTTCGTGGTTAATCACAGTTAATCACGTGGATAATCACATAATGTTTTCATAACTCTGAGTAATAATTCGCCTGGGAAGCCCTTTAGCTCTATAGCATAGAACAAAGCGTTCCTATTTTTTGGTTTGGTTTTTAGTTTAACAACAAACGTGTAACGGATGGCTATGATTTGCGCTTGAAATTCTCAATCTGAGTACCTTCGAAGTTGACTTCGTGGTTAATCACAGTTAATCACGTGGATAATCACATAATGTTTTTGTCGGTATTACTATAAAATTCATATACATAAACAATGCATTGCATTAAAGCTTGCTTTATTCTTTCTTTTCAATTCTAAACGTTAATACATTGCCCCCTTTCAACGTTGAAAGACATAACCTGAACCCCAATTACAATGTGAATTTGATAGAGGTATTTTCAATTTTCGATAAAGTTGAACCAAATTTTTGTATATTTTTTATTTAAAACATGTCAAATTACAGATTTCCATCAAAGATGCTTAATATTTAAAAATAAATATATGTATTATTTATTATTTTTTTTATTTTTATTATTATTTAACACTTTTTATACATATACAGATTATAAACATGCAAGGGCGGGCATATTGCCTTAAGACAATTTCTTCCTACCCACCCAAACCGTTCAGTTTGAGAAAATTACAAGTACATGGACATATTGAATCTTACAATTTTATGCAAAAATTAAAAGCAAAGATTAAGAAAATAAAAATACACAAAAAATTAACAGTATACTATGAAGAGAGGAAAGGGGATGGGAAGAAAAGAAGAGGAATAAAGGAACAACTTAAATATTTAGATAGTGACATTTTGATCTTGACTTAAATGTAAATAAAGAAGGGGCGGGGCGGGGCGTCTCTAACATTAGTGGGTAGATTATTCCACAATCGAGCAGCTACTACTGTGAAAGAGGAGGCAAAAAAATACATTTTTCGTTTAGAAAATTTGATGTTGCTTTATAGACAATTAAACATACAATATGTATTTTTTGGGTGATCCCATATAAGTTGGATTTATTTAGAAGTTTCGGCTACCATCTTCAGGGTAAATTGTTTGTTTTGTAAAAAAAATGTGTTTATCAACTAGTAATTTGTACCGTGTTGCAGTCGGCAGTAGGCACATTCCGCGTCATTTTTTGTAGTGCGTAGTGCCGGGAACCATGTTGAGTTTAATTTCAGCCCGTCGTTTTTGTTTATGTTATTTGGGCGTTTGTGTATTTCAATTTCCTATTTTATTATTCACGCACTGTAGTTTTAAGGTTTATGCCAAATCTTTGATTCGAAGGCGAAAAAATGTCCTTCTAGATCCTTACTTCTACACACTGACATGGGATGATCACCCAAGAAAGATACATACTGATAATACTGAGCGTGAAAAACTACGGTCCTATTTAATTAAAGTTAACTCTGTTAATTTCTCATTATAATCGTAGCCCAGGTTTACATAAAAAATATAAGTAAGTAATTTCTAGTTCGTTGTGAATATTCAGTTAACACGAAATGTTACAAAATTGGACCTCCTTGTTGTGATGCAAAAAAAAAGAAAATGTATGAAACGATTTGCGTCTTAAGCTCGTGTTTTAAAAAGGTTATTTTAATTTATTTTAATGGCACTAAAAGCAAAAGACTCATTGTCATACTAACATTTAACAAAAAATAGGATACGCTGATATTGATATACCAACGCAGTGCCTTATACACTATTAGCTATGAAATAGGGAGCTATGATAAAATATAGCTAGAAAAAAAATATGGGCATAGGGTTAATGAATCACTCAAACCAACCAAAGTCGTAAACCCCGTTTTTAAATTATTTTTTTTAATAATTCTCATTAAACATATAAATATTATATTATAATATGTGGTGAATTCTTTTTTTTAAGAAATAGCCCATATATTTGAATAGTCATAAAATAAACATGTCATTGTTTTATAAAAATAAATATAATTCATAAATAGCGGCCAAGAAAAATAATATATAAGTTGCCACAAAAAAAATAAGTTGCAAGTTTACTGGTATTAATTGGTCGTTTCTGGTTGTCACTATAAGCTGTGTATCTTTTTTGCTTTTTACAAAGGCAGGTATTTTGTTGTTTTTAAATAAAATGTATAATAAATAGAATTGAAATATATTTTTCTTAAGAGTTTAACATCTCTTTACCGGGCTCTGCATAAATACTTGTCTCTGCCCTGGAGATAAACGCACTTGACTCAATAAAAATACGCGGTAAACATCTTGTAGCCATCACCAGTTTAAATGCCAAAATTAAATTATTCATCGAATGAACATGATATTTTAAAAGCTTTTGAACATCAAAATTTTAATTAATATTTTCTAACTTTAGGTAAAATGTTTGACCACAAAGTTAATGCTTTAAACATAAATAATTATAATTGTGTTTAAGTTAGAACAAGACATAATTTTATTTCAATAAGTCTTTGCGCGTTGTTTTTTTATTTTTAAATAGGCAATAAATTACGACGGCAACGGTATTAATATTTTTCCGCACTGGGTCAACAAAATATATGCTAGAAGCGCACTCGGCTGACATGACGTGTGACGTCAATGTGACGTGACGCCAACTGCGAGCCGTTTTGTTTGTGCTGTTTTCAAAGCCGAAAATAATGAATGAAAACTTGTTTTTTATGCATTAGTAGATATCTCATTAAAATCGTAAAAATCCGCTTTAAATAATTCCAACGTTATTCCTGATTTGTGAAAATAGCCTGTTATTCGAGTTATTGTGTTGAAATGACACAATATATTTCATTTAAGTCGAAATAATAAAAAACACATAAGTACGTAATTATTTTTTTGCTTTGTGGTCTAGATGTCAGCACGTATAAATCGTTGGGGTCGTAGAACAACGACGGATGTGCAAAAAATGCGACATTGACTTTCTTTTATATTTGATATTGAAAAACTTACCTAAAGGCTTTATTTCGAATACAAACAGATGTACAGGTAAAATGATTATAAATAAAAATTATAATTAATGTTTACATAATAGGGCCTGCCACTTAATAATGTGAATTCACTAATTTTACTACAATATAGCGACGACGGTTTAAACTATGTAAATAATAAATATACATAATATTAAAATAAAAAAATATGGATAAAACAAGGAGATAGTGGGAAGGAAATAAGAAAATTGATAAGGAGTGGTGAAGGATGAATGAAGGAAAGTAGGAGAGGAAAATTGCATTTGATTTAATGATTAAGAGCAAGAAAAGAGACAAAATGTCCATTCTCTGTTATTTTGAATCAAGCCTATTAGTTCTAATCTGTACCTTTGATATGAATTGCTAAATAAAAACTAACTCAAGTATCAAATGGTATACATTTGTACTTTTCAAGTTGTGACATAAAGTGTCAAAATAATTTAATCACTCTCACGCACAGTTGAAAAAAATCACATGCGTCATTGTTCTACGATCCTGACGAAATGTAATAACTATTTTTTTTTAAATAAGGAATAACCCACGATGCCTATTTGAACCTTATCTGTGAAAGAAAGTTATGAAAAATACACCACATCTCCCAGAACTATTGAGAAAAAATATTTCTTGGACTTTTTGGTAACTGGCATGTGTCGAAAAAACGATGGGAGTTTCACAGTTGGCCGTCTAACCAACTGCGCCACGGGGTCTGTCGTCATTTCACTAATTTCAAATTGATGAGTTGGAAAGTTTGGATGTTTGCATACGTTACATCTTTGATCTTCGCAAATTCGACCACATAACCAAATACCGCACGCAACTACATTGGCTCAGTATCAGGCATAGAAGAAACATTCACATTATATCACTTCTTCACAATATTTTAAATAATCCCACTTCTCCTGTTTATCTGAGAGAGCTCCTCTAGCCTCTATTACAACACGGACCATATCTTCGGTCTAGAACCGAGAGAACCCTTTTAATACACTTTCATCGCTCTAATTTTCTTGACTCCTCTTTCACAGTAGTAGCTGCTCGATTGTGGAATAATCTACCCACTAATGTTAGAGACGCCGCGCCCCTTATTTATTTACATTTAATTCATGATCAAAATGTCACTATCTAAATATTTAAGTTTTTTCTTCATTATTTTTCTTTCCTTCCCATTCCCTCTCCTCTCTCTTCATTATGTAGTGTTAATTTTTGATATTTTTTAGTTAATTTTTGTTTTTAATTTTGTATTAAATCATAAGATTCAACATGTCCATATACTTGTAATTTTCTAAAACTGAACGTTTTGGGTAGGTAGGAAGAAATTGCCCTAAGGCAATATGCCCGCCTTTGTATGTATATATATATATATATTGTGTATATTTATAAAGTGTTAAATAAATTGGAAATCTATCATTCCATTTTTCTGAATAATTAATAAAATCAATCATGTTTTAGACAGTGACAACCTTGATTTAAATAATTTATAATGGGAAGTAATTGGTATCAACGAAATTCAACAGCCTGATTTGAATACATGCATAATGCATTGCATTACATCGTATTGCACCCAGAATGCATCGACTTGGCAATGTTTGTATGCAAGTGAAATTCACGACCAAGTTCAGCGTACAAAAATCGTGCGTTTAAAACAATACTACAAATTAATAAAACATAAGCCCTTAATGTATATTATATTTTAAATTGTATAAAAAATACTATATTGTCAACTAAATTATATTTTTAGTTGTATAAAACATACTAAACTCAAACAGCTATATTATATTTTATGCAACTCAAATATAACTTATGGCATAATAGGATGGGAAGCACTAATGAATTAATATTAAAACTTCTCGAATCTGCTGAAAAGTCGTTCATTAAAATAGTTTTTAAAAAGCCTTTCAGGTACCCCAGCGTCAAGTTATTTGAGGACTTCGGGAACTTAGATACAAGACAATTATATATATTTAGAATAATAATGTTTGTGAAAGCAAATTATTCTACCAAATTCCAAAAGGAACACTCCTACACTACCAGAAGTCGAACTAGAGGATGGGTCATGGAGTTTACCACAACTCTGAATTCGGGCAAAGAAATTTCAGGTTTCTTGGTCCCAAAATATTCCATATGTTACCCGAACGTTGTAAAGCAATGACCCGGATTCAATTAAATAATTTGCAAAAAAATTGTTACTGGGTTTATGTAGAGAAAAATCAGAAATTTACTAAAAAACGTTCTTAAATAGTAGAATTAAATATAATAAATTAACTAGTAGGCAGTCGTGTTATTGTTTATTTAGCATTAAAGTGGCTGCTTTAAACAGGTTGTACCTACATTCATTTCAACAAAGAGGGAAAACATTTTTGATAAGGGAATATGGAAGTCTAGGCATTTACAGGAATTATGATTTGGGTTGTACCTAGTTAGGCAGACTTGACATAATCCAGAGAGATCTATTACTTAAAACGTGTAGAAGATAAAGAAATTGTTATTTTTGTTAATAAACCGTGATTATTATTAATATTATTATTTTTATTCAAATTAATAAATAATAAAATTGATTCTCCTAACCTACTAGAAAGACTTCCATTCTGTGTGCCATCTAGATCGACAAGACAAAATCTTTTGTTTTACACTGAAAACGCGTCAACAAACTATTTTAAACAATCTACAATACCTGGAATATGCGACCAATATAACAATATATTTACCGAGGCTGATATTTTTTGTGACAATGTATGTAAATTTAGGTCAAAAATTATAGAAATTTTGAGAGAAGCAGACATTTATTATTATTATTATTTAAATATTTTTTCATTTCGTTTCTTTTACATTTATTATATTGAACATAATTTAAATTATTGTATTAAGTGTAATCAATTTTTTTGGCGTGTGCATGAGTTTATTACACTAATATACAAAGAAATTGGCAATATATGTGTACATACTGTTTGTTTACCTAATAAAATAAATAAATAAATAAAATATTATCATTATAATTTGAGCCAGTGCAATACGTCCAAAAAGTTGAATGTTAAATAATAGTTGCGGAGTTCTACGTTGGTTAGGACATGCAAAGCAAATGGACAGCAAAAGAATAGATAAAAAGATTTACGATTCGAAGTTGATGGATGCGAACGCAAACGACGTGATGGTTAGTTTATAAGTATCGTTTTCTTCAAAAGGGGCAAAATCAGTTTGTCGTGATCGTGGAAAAACGACGAACGTGCGAAAAATGCGACATTATTGTTCTTAAATATTTGATCTTGAAAAGGTTGTATAAAGGTTGTATATTTCATGTTGAGTGATACAAATGGTGAATGTCACACAGTGCGTAAAGAAGCCACTCAAACCAGCCAATGAAAGGTCATAAGCCCTGTAAATGCCTGGACTTCCATCTTCTCCTCTCAAAAATGATTTTCCTCTCAGTTGCAACAAATTTAGATCTAAATAACTCCCTGGGGAGGAAATCCAGCCTGTCTGCAAACACTTACCCAAAATATTATTTAGTCATTTTTACAAATGACCATATTGTAATTTTTCCTACGCTTTCTTTCATGTATTTCTCATTCATTTCCCTAATTGTTTACCGATATTTTTACTATAACTTAAATTAATTTTTTTCAGTGTTTTTTTTTCTTGAAAAACATGTTTCTTTAGCATTTATACTTTATTTGTTTAAACTTACTTTTACTTATTTGTAACAGATTGCATGCTGTGAACAATAATAAAGGGTGACGGATCTAATAATATTATATAGCTTGTATGTTATCTATGTATCTATGTCCAGTTATTTGTTATTTATTTATTTATTTATTTAAATCTTAAAGTAGGGCACACATATCATACATATTGTTATGTGTGTTCTAATAATAACATTGAATATATATTTAATTTATAAATTGTTTATCACATATGTCTTGACCATTATTTTAAATTTTGATATGTTTTTTTCTTCATAAATATTTTTTTCCATTTCGTAATACTTTTTAATTGCTTTAAATAAAATTGAATTTTGTGACTTTGCCTTTTTCCTAAATGGAAGTCTAATTTTGTTCTTTTCTCTAGTATTGTGATCGTGTTCATGCTGGTTCCGATCAATTTTTTTCCAAAATTCTGTTTTTTTATTAGAGTTTATAATTTTATGAACAAATATCATTGTATTGTAAAATATTCTTTGTTTATATGTTAATAATTTCATTTCATTTACCATCGACTTTACCCTCGTATATCTGGTTTTTTTTCAAAATGATTCTAAAGGCTTTATTTTGTAATACAGTTAGTTTATCTATGTTTTCTTTGTTTGATAATAAAAAAAAATAAAATGCTACTACAGTAGTTAACGTGTGGTTCAATAATTGCTTTGTAAATAGTTTTGCAGGAGTCCTTATCAATAAATCTTCTGATCCTTCCCAAAATTGATATTTTTTTGCAATCTTATTTATTACCATCTTAGCGTTTTGGTGAAATGTAAGTTTTGAATCCAACATTACACCTAAATATTTAATTTCAGTGACTTCATTAAGTTTTTCATTGTTATTGTAACAAAACAATTAAATAATTAATTTGATACGATTTTTTAAAGTATTTTGCTGTCGTATTTTATTTTTTAATACAATCAAGGTTATTGATTGTAAACAATTTAATTTTTTTGAAATCCCGAATCGATTTTTATACAAGGAAACCAATCCACCATTGTCTTTCAGATTGCTTTTTCAAGCATTGTTTTTTTTTCTCTGTGTGGAGTGGAACGTTTCCCCGTGTAAAAAGTTTTTTTTTTTTTAAATACGTTATGAGGAAATGCGGTGTTTCTTTTCTTTATTCAAACGTTTTTTCGTGTTTTCTCACAGGATCATGGGACTAGATCAGTGGTCGGCAAACCGCGGCTCTCGAGCCGCATGCAACTCTTTAGCCACTCGAGTGCGGCTCACACAGCAATTTCATTCAATTTATTTAGTCTACGGGTTATATAGAAGAACTACTAGAGGTATTGCCTTTTGAATTATTTATTTATTTCTTAATATTTTTTGCTTACAAACTATAATTAATAATAAAAATAACGTGACCTCACTGGGGTTTCCCGTGCCGAGGGCACTTAACACTATACTTTTTAAAAATTAAATTTGAGAATAAACAAAGAAGACTAACTTAAAAAAACGAAGATAACAAGTATTGAGGATATGATGATAATTGTATTTTTGTTCCTGCAAAGCCGAAGCTTGTCTGCGGGATACATTACATTTAAAAAATATATATAAGTAAGTACATAGTTTAATAATAATTAAAGAATAAAATATATTTATACACTTAAGTTTCACTTGCTGTTTAATATTTTTTTGACTATTTTTTTTAATGATATTAGGTTTTTTTCTTTACGATTTTTAGCTGGTATTAAATTGTACAGTTTTGGTACTACACTACCCATTGTTCTGTCACCATAGTAGTTTTTCTGTCGTGGTACCATCAGCTGCTGTGCTGATACTTGTCGGGTCATGATCTGGTGGTTTATTTTGGATTTAAAATTGCAATCGAGGAAATGATCTGTCACTATCTTATACTGACACGGTTTGTTAATTGGCAAAACGTTAGGAAAATCAAATAATATTTTATTGTTTTCTTTTGCCTCATTCTTTATTTTTACAGGTACGATGATTTTTAAAATTTGTACCTGTAAGTTCAAGACTCTATCCGTATAAGATTTAAAACTTAGTCCCCATATTCTTAATCCATATTGAATAATTGGGTCAACTAGCCCCAAGTAAACTAGTCTCAGCACTGGGTATGGTATGTATGGTTTTAAATGGTACATGTTAAGTAGGCAAACTCTTAGCTTATTGCAAACTGTATTGATCTGTTTATTTCAAATACTGCAATCGAATGCATGGAGAAGCATCATATTAAACTTGAAATTATTTCAATTTCTACATAATTTGGAGCACATAACATAATACATAGTATGGCCGAAATGAGAAAGGTTTTTTTTCTATTTTAGAAGAAAAATTCATCAAGAAATACTTGTTTAACATTGCATCATTCATAAAGAAACGAAAATTTTCAAATATTATGGATTTGGCGATCAATGTTGTAAACACAATTGTCGTTAAATCTCTTTTACATCGCTAATTTAAAGAATGTTCACCCAATAACAGAGATTAAATACGGAGATATTCACTGCATAATAAGGTTTTTTGGCTTTGAAGAGGAAACAGTTTAACGAAAAGAAATTTGGCTCCCAAAAGAAATCTTAATTGTCATAATGCTGATCTTTGGCTCTTTTGACTAATGAGTTTGCCGACCACTGGACTAGATGAAAGATTTTTTTTCATTGTTTATTTGAACTGGCTGCCGTTTTCTCAAAATAAATAAACTGTGTTGCCAAATATATCACTTACTTTAATATCTTTACATATATATACATCCTCTGTACGTGTGATGTCACTGAACTTCTTCTAAACGGCTTAACCGATTTACGTGCGGTTTTCAGAGAAATATAGATCTTTGCGCTGTGCGTGTTCGTAGATATTAAAATCTTCTATCTAAAAATGTTTTATTCATCGATCTACCAGGGTTGCATTCGAGGAGAATGCATTTACAAAAAAATAGAAAGATGTTGGTGTTTTGTGTATAAAAAAATTAATGATTTTGAATGTTTAAAAACAGTATTTGTTTTTTGTTGATCCGAATCAGATTTTTTCCTTAAATTCCTTATAATTTCTACCCATTTATGTCTTTTAACTTGATTTTTGGTAATACCAAAATAATATTACATTCAAAACATTTTTAAAAATCGTATTTCTACATAAGAACACCCCTCCGTTGGTGAGAAGACCGGAGTTTGACGTTTGCGAAAAGAATGCCATATTTGAAAAAAGATTTATTTTGTGTTTTGGAATTCAACCATAAACAAGTACCTAGGTACCTACTTGAATTCAATATAATACAAAAAAAATTTAGTTTTGGAATACAATCACAAACAAGTACCTAGGTACCAACTTATCAATGAAAAGTATTTTGCCAACGTTCGGGCAGGACAAAGTCTGTCGGGTTCGCTAGTTATATATATATATATCAATTGCACAGTCCATTAATAAATTTTACTCAAGTTTATTATATAAGGCAATGACTTATATCCGTTATTAAACTCACCTAATTTACATAGTAATTTAATATCAACTATTATAGTTACGTCATAATCTAGGTTAGAACTCCACGTGAGGTATTACTTCATACCTCCCGTGGAGTTTAAATATATTAAAATTACATTTTAATTTAACTCCTACATTGAATTCAATATTTTTAACAATATATAAAAATGGTAATATAAATTATAAAACCTAACACTTTTTTACCAAGTAATATAAAGATATTGATGTTTTTTGTAGATGCTATTATGAATTTAAAGGCGTGGACAGTAAATATCACATTGTCAGCACTGAAATAAAGTATGGCTGCCATTTTAGAGAGAAGACAAAGACACAGATCTTGTTGATCCACCGATCTGTACAGTTATATCATAAGGAAATACCATTAGAAATAAGAGAACAAAAACATTATTTTATTTAAACGTAAGTTTAAAAAAACATGTGTGTAGCAGAGAAGTTAGCTTTTAAAAAGTAATTGTATTCGAGTTGGCTTTAAATAAAAAAAATTAAAGCGTGCGTATATTGTTTAGAAATTTTAATAATTTACATCATCGTTCCCTTTCGCACCGAATGGTGCAAAGGGCACTGCATTGATACACCAATCGCAGCGTATCTTGATCATTTTTGTTACATGTAGGTGAGATGATCAGTCTTAGGCTTCAGGTACCAGTCCAGACACTATGAAATATTCTAGTGTGAAAATACCCTTTTAAATAAATATTTCGAAATGAATTATGGAAAATTGTTTTCAGGCGTTGCCTAGCATGTGAAATAATTCAGTCAAATGAATATCTTTACAACAATAAAGGTTTCAGCTCTTTAGCTTCACTAAAATCAACAAATGGTTTGATTTAAGAAATATGGATATTCAAACATGGGCAAAATGTTACACAGTGTATAAAGTGCCCACTTAAACCAGCCAATGACAGGTCATAAGCCTTTTGAATGCCTAGACTTCCATATTTCCTACTTAAGGTATTCTCCATCCCTGTTGTAATTTTTTAGTATTTTTTATTTGTTTTTGCTTTGCATTGATTATAATTTTTATATTTTGACTATCTTAGAACGGAACAGGGTAACTAATAAAAAAGTTACAGTCAAAGCAGTTTTGTAAAAATATTTAGTTTTATGTATATGATATAATAAATAAGTAATAATAATAAAACAAAAAAAACAAAGTAAAAATTATGAACATTATAAAATAACAGCTTTATTTAAAATAATATACTTTTTATTTAAATTCATTGCTAAAAAGTATTAAAAATTTATTCAAAACATTATCTAGGTCAACTATCATCATTATCATTCCATGGCCGCTCCCTAGTTGGAGCATATGGTGTCCACGAAGGTCCTCCAGGCATCTCTGCCAGCTGCTAGCTCCTGTACATCTTCCCAAGTCAGGTTCGCGTCTCTTAGTTCTGACATGAACTGCCGACAAACAGTCAGCGGTGGACGTCCAGGACGTTGAGAACCTGATGCCTTGTAAAGTGGGCAAGCGCGGTTAAGGCTCTCAGGAGGCATTCGCAGTACATGGCCAAGCCAACCGTATCGCCTCCGCTTGATGACAGTTCTCACCGTAGTTTGCCGCGTCCTTTCTCATAATACTTCGTTCCGCACAAAGTCAAATCACCGCACACCCAAGAATCTTCTGAGACACCTATTCCCAAAACTCAGAATTTTGTGTTTTGGGCCCTAGTGAGGTGCCACGATTCGCATCTAAAGAGGAGAATAGGTCATTTATACTAAAGCCATATTATTTATTCAAAGTACTTTACGAAAACGTTTTTTTTTATCCTTACGTTGCCTCCTGTTCTTATATTATGAAATTCTATTTAAATTTTCAATTTTATTTATTCATAAATATGTACATTACTAAATGGAATATCTTAATTCATAAATAATAATTAGGTGAAATTAGGTGTATATAAAAAAAAAACACATAAGTATACATAATGTACGAGTATATAAAATCAATATATTGCTGCTCCTACTATAATGTGTCATTAATTTTAAAGATGTTTTTAAATTGACTTGAATTTATTGTCTTATTTAAAGATTCTTCTCATTGTTTCTTTGAATCCCTTAAAATATGTATGTGTATATTTATGTTTTTCCCTTTTAAAAATGTTATTATTATTTTATTTTATTTTTACATCTGAGCATGTTTTTCATTCTTTATTTAAATTCTAAACTTAAAATTACTTTTACAAATTTACTTCATTTTTTTTACTATATTTTTAATTTTTAAACAACTTCTATTTATGTTTTTTTCCTTCTCTTTTTTGTACTTTAATTAATAACCTAACATATTACTTTATAATATGGAAACTTTACTGGTCCATTAGAGTTAAGTCTAACAGTGTAAAATATAAAACTATGTAACTGTACTGTATGTTTCCTAAATAAAAGAAAATTAAAAAAATAATATCTAGAGAATAATATGTTAAAAAAGAAAAGAATCTTGTAACGAAAAACTCTCGCAAAGACGTGAAAAATGTAAATGTCCAAAGTAATATTGTTCAACATAGACATAGCCCTTCCAACAGGCATCACCATTGGCAGGTTGGTCTTGTATATTGAAATGTGAAACAGTCTATGCTGACGCTGTCTAAGGTAATTATCCGGAACATAAAAGCTAATGCTCCGCATAATTTCAGAGTTGTCAATAATACCGCGCAACAATCGAAAGAAGTGCGTAAATAAATACACATTCCTTCTAGTCTTCAAACTGCTGTAACCGAGCATACCCTGGAGGAACTCAGTAGGATAAAGCCATGGATAACATCATGGAAATTGGTACTTTAAACCCTGGTGACAATTAATACAAATTTTAAAAGGCTATGTGTTGCAAGGATCTAGTACCAAGCTTCGTTGACTGCCCAGATCCTATACAATTTTGGTTAATTTACAGATCGTTAATACGCAAATTCAACAAAGATGTTGATCATCATTCAATTCTAAAAGCTTTTCGTTTTCTATATTAAGTAACACAATGTTACTAACTTCATGTCGCAATATTCATAATATAATAACCGAAGATAAACTGAATACTCATAACACTTTTACTTATTATGGGAACTACCTCTTTCTGATAATTACCATCCCATTCAATATAGGGCCGAAAGTTACAGACGAAATACATATATATTATATTATAACGAAATGTGAAAATGCGTGAGGCCTGGTATTGCGTTCACACACGGGTATCTCATTCTACTTAGGATGAACAATAGATCTAGGTATTTAAATCATTATAATAACTTATTGTAGAATAACGCAGTTTGCCCAATTATCTGGCTGTGCCTAATTTCAATATTATTATATTCTGTGGGTCATTTTATATCGCTTTAAACCTGATAATATATTGAACAGAATGTCCGCCGGTAGATTTGACATTTAAAATATTTGGAAAAATTCTAATAATGATATGTAAATTTTTTTTTTTCGTTATCGGAATTAATAAGGATTTTTCTTCTTCTGATGGCTTGCCGGGTCCCCCCGACGTTGGCGATCACTACAGCGAAAGCATATGTATTTGTCCTGCGCTAATTTAACATTTCACAGCCAGGACGACTGCTTATTGATGTACTCGCCGTAGTGATTCCTGGGAAAAGATGACCAGAGTGGTTTCCCGTTGCCTTCTCTGGTGGATTTTCTGTCGGGGTTACCTTCCCTTAGCTGGTTGGTTTTGGTTTTGAGGCGCCAAAAACTCGCCTTTCATCTTCTAAAGGATTAATTAATAAAAATATTATGATCCAAAAATATTTTAAGTTTGTCCAAATTTTGTTCCAAATTTTTGTAGACAAGGACTGGATTTAACTCCCTGGGGAGCTGTTTATATTAACATCAATATAAACAGCTACCTTAATTAATTAATTCCGATAGTGGAAAATAAAAAAAAAACATATAAACAGCTCTCCAGGGAATTGAATCTAGTTCTTATCTCCAAAAATTTGGACGAACTCAAAATATTGTTGATTAATCCACCTGGTCCATGAAGAAGGTTTCGACACGGTATAAATACGTCTATGTTAATAACATCGTAAGAGTGCGAATTAAGACCTATAAAATTTCCATTTCTTAATTCACACATCCAGCTTCCGAAACATTTATCTTTAGTTTACGCAAGCCCGTGACTCAATGCGTTGACCAAATGATCAAATATTTAAACATACATAAATGTCATAATAAATATCTATACGTGCAACAGATTGGTTTCAGCGGTCTAATTATTGATGTCCTCTGATTTTACTAATGTTCGCACTAATGCGAATCACATAAATCACATTGAATCAGTCCAACATCGCTTGCTTCGAAAAGTAACGTGGATGCTTGCACTAGAGAGAGGTTACTATTTATATGCTGATATAGAGTCAATTAAAAAAAATTCTGGTCTACAAAAACGTAAAACTAATATATACTCCATACATTCTTCTTTGTAGTCTCAATCCCGGGGATTGGTTTGCAGCAAAGTCCTGCATCTCGCCCTCCATTGGTCTCTATTTTCTGCAGCCCTCTTCAGCTCGACATATGAGGCGCAGTTAAAATCTTCGCACAATTGCTCCAAATATTCCCGTCGGGGGCGCACTCTATAAATTGTCCCCTCAACCATTCCCTCTATGATGTCATGCAGGAGACCCTTATGGCGTATAATGTGGCCGATCCATCGGGCTAGCCTCTCTGAGATGGTTTTGATTAGGTGCCTACCTTCTTCGATTCTGTTGAGAACCTCGTCATTAGTGATGTGGTCTCTTCAGCGAATTCCTAATATTTTTCTGTAGCACCACATCTCGAAGGCCTCTAGTCTTTTTTTATCTCTTTCGGTAAGGCACCATGTCTCACAACCGTACATCAATATGCTCCATACATATGTCTTGGCAAGTTGCTTGCGGAGTTTTAGATTGATATTATTTGACTCAAAAATCTTAGATTTTTTGTTAAACGCAAGCCTTGCTTGGTGTATGCGGCAGTCGACTTCTCTTTTTGTTCTCCCGTCCCAGGTGATCCTGCTTCCAAGGTACATAAACTCTTTCGCGTTTTTCAGAGTTGCTCCTGACATTACTATATTCATTCGTTGTTCATTACGGGCCACAGCCATTACTTTGGTTTAGCTCCTGTTTATTTTCATATGTTCGGCATACTCAATGGTAAACAGGTAAAATTCCATATTCCGACTCGGTTAAGAAACAATGAAGTACTGTTCATCGATCAGCATAGAACAAACTATAGCCTTAATTCTCCAATGACCCGTCTTTGTCGTATTGTTAACTCAAGACAAGATCTTGACCTTTTTTGGTTTAAGTTTACAACGATTTAAACGAGCACTAAATTAATACTCCAGATCTTGTCTTGATGTCCCTTATGTTGTTTGATATTTTTTTTTATTTTTTAAAAATGATTTTGACTATTCTTAAATTGTAATATTAATACTCGATGAATTGAATAAATGTATAATGTCCGTAAAATAAATAAATAAATATCTTTATCGAGAAAAGTTTTAGCAGCTTTGGCAGCTTTATTTCCTCAATTAAACGTGAACAGAAAGGGTTTCAAAAATGCTCAGTTTCGTCTACTTGAATGACCATTCATTTTTTTTCAAATTTTGATATTCATTTTTTAATTTGTGAAAAAACAGACGCAACGTATGTTAACACCTAATTAGTATATTTATTTATTGATTTGGTGTGTATTTTGTAGAACTCCATATTTAAACTTATAATATAAGAAATCAAACACTGATTTGAGTCTACTGAACACTTTATTTTATTTTTACAAACATAAAAACAAAAATTTCGTGACAATTGTTTCCCCTTGTTAGGGCATTTTCAAAGGAATGTGAAGATTAAATGGATTTAATGTCTATATATATAGTTATATAATTCAAGGCATTTAAGAAAAATTAAAAATAAACTTATGAACTATAGCATGTATATTCATAATTAAACATTTATGTTTATATAGATTTCTTCATAATATTTCAATCATGTATTAAAATTAAAAAGAACACCAACCTATTATAATATTATTAATACAATTTCCACAACAATTTTTTAAATATATTTAACTACAAAGCTTAATTAATTATCTCACAATACATACATGTATGTCAATAAATACCTGCTTTCTTGTAATTTTTTTCTGGAATTCAAATATAAATACTTATTTAACACTTAGCCTCGCCCTTTTCTATTGGTTTTTCCCTCAATTATGATAATTGTACATGCTATATATAGTTCATATGATTATTTTTATTTTTTTACATAAGTTTCTTGTATTCGATAACTATACAAGGACATTCAATCCATCTGATTGAAAATGCCCTAACAAGGCGAAACAATTGTCAAGAAATTTTTGTTTTTATATTTGTAAAAATAAAATAAAGTGTTCAGTAGACTCAAATCTGTGTTTGATTTCTTTTATTATAAGACCTAATTAATAAATAAAATTCTTAAACTAACATACAACCTACCCTACCTGACCTCTACGACTGAATTGTACAAAAAAACACACCAGTTTGACATAAACTACTTGACTAAAATTGAGACCTTAAAAATTGTGCACAAAATAACACTGGGAAACATACAAGACGACGACATAATATTAGTCAAAAATGCTGACATACACAAATATAACACCAGAAAACAACAACACTATCATATTAAAAAGGCAAAGACAAACACAGGACAGTCAAAAATACTACATAATGGACTTAAACACTACAACGAACTACCTTACTACTTGAAAACTTTTACTGGAGACAAATTTAAAATCAATCTGAAAAAGCACATGATGACTGAACTAACTAGAATAGACGAGACATAAAATGACTAGACAATATTAAATTTCTAATGTAACCCTAACGGGTTTTTAAAAATTGTAAATAAATAAAAAATAAAAAAAAACTTGAAGGGAAAAAAGTTTTTTTTTTGGAATGCGTAATGATTTAATAATTAAATATTTAATTATAAATTTTAAAAAATACAGATGGGGGGGTTTGCTTGCAACACGACTAGCAGCTAGATTATATAAGTTTACTTTACGGGTCATCAAATCACGCCTCGCGCAAGCATTGTTGTGTTTTTTCTGTGAAAAACAAGAACTTATAATGATTCTGACATAATAGTGAAATGTGGCATATCCATGAGTACTCAGAACCGATTATTCCTAACTGCCGTAATCTGTTAAATGCGATGTGTTCAATCTAGACCAAGAACATTAACTGGGAATTATCGATTTAAAAATAACCACATGGATTAATTTTCTTAGCTCAGTGGTGAAAGTATTTTTATAAATCATATTTTGAAATATTGAGCCCATTTTAAGAAAATAACAAGTTTTCCTGACACACATAAAACCTGGAGTATTCGTACACCAAGTAAATTATAAAATAATCCTCCTGAGTGAGGTTTTCACAATCTATAAAATTCTAGTTTATTTTTATTTTTATATAAAATTTGTTACATTATATCGTATCATTTAAAAAAAAAAATATTTATTAATTTTAATTTTCTTTTAAATCTTGATTTAGGCCACACATATTCATATTTTTATGCGTGCTCTAATAATAATAATGTACAGGTGAACGATGTTTTGCGCCAGTTCGATTTACGCCGATTTACAATTACGCCGGTCCGTGCCGGCGTGGGATTCCCCGGCTCGGCCGATACCAGACGACAGTAGGCGCCGCGATTCTAATAGCAGACACACTTTTACACGTTGTTTTATTATATTACCGTGTTTGCGAGCAGCCTATTGTGCGTGCGAAATTGTTTCCGAGTTAGTTTTTGTTTTGTTTTTAAGAAAAATAAAAAGGATGATGGTATTTTTTATTTTATTATTATTAAAATTAAAAGAATGTTTAAATATTTGTCGTTTACGCCATGATTCTGCAAGAAAGGAAGCAACAATCAAAACAAATAAAATTGGATGCTTTTTAAAAAAAGAGTGATAATTTAATTTAGTACCGACGAACTGGTGTGTTATTATTTATTATTAAAAAAATCATTATTTACGAGTATTTTAAGAAATTATTATTTATTTTGTAAGCGAATTTAAACTGTATTTTTTAAATACATTTATAATTTATTTTATATATAAATATGATATGTATTAAATAAACATGTTAGATTGTTCTTAGAATTTTGACACGGAACCTAACCTTATATCTTCCATTTTATTTGTGTTCATTTTACGCCGATTTTTTTTACGCCGGTGTCTCTCGGAACGGAACCCAGGCGTAAAACGACGTTTGCTTGTATATTATAAATTAAATTTATTAGTTGTTTAACTCATATATCTCAATGTGCAGTTTAAATTTGTTTTTTTTCCTTCATAAATTTTTTTCCCATATCATAATATTCTTTCACTGCAGTATATAAAATTGAATTTCGACTTCGTCTTTTTTGAAAGTGGGAGTCAGATTTTTCATTTTTTTTCTTGTATTGTGATCATGTTCATGTTGGCTTTTAAATCAATTTTTTTTCCAAATTCATTGTTTTTTTTTGGAATTAATAATATTATACACATATATTGTCGTATTGTAAAATATTATTTGCCTATATGTTAGATAGACACATGTTAAAGAAAGTAAAAGAAAACAAACCCGCTAAACCGTAAAACCGGCTTGTTAGCAAGTTTTTTCATTTACAGATATTAATGTTTAAAGAAGTCATATAAATTTAGAAACCTGTTTAATCAGTATTTAAGACTAAATGATATGGATACGTATTTTTTTTTAATGATTAAAAATTTTTTGAAAATATTATAAAAGTAAATATAAAAATTGAACCAGTAAATGCAAACAAGAAAAAATAGTTTTAATTAATCGGCAATATTGCATGTAAACCATTCAGTATTTTTTTTCCTTGAATGCGGGGTCAATTGTTTCTTTTAAGATATGTTTAGGTATTTCAATATAAATTTTCGTTTTAATGCAATTTATTTATTCATTTAAAATTACACTAGTTAAATATAAATGAACTTATTAAGGATTTTTAGGCTATGCTCGTGTCAAGCCATAATAATATACAATAAAAAAATTGAAAAACTAATAAGATTAACTTATAATGACATGTGATGCAATAGAATAACAATCTAGAAAAAAAGGTAAAAGTGATAAAATAATAAAATTCCAAAGAATACAATGCAAAAAAGATAATCAGAAATATTTTTTTAAATATAAATTATACAAATTAAGATTCAAACATAATCAAATATACAAAATAATGGTATTATTAAAATCAACAAAATAATAGTAAAATAAAGTAGTACTAAAAAAAAACAAAATAAGAGTATCATTGAAATCAACAGAAAAATAATTTATATATAAAAGCATAATTGAAATGATAATTGAGATATGTTTCCTAGAAACTCACTCAATACTATAGTAAGAAATATAAGAAATATTTTACTATATAATTTTAATAAGAGTTATTTGGCCATATTTGTAACAAAACCTCCGCACTTAAAGCCTTCGTTTTGTGTAAGTCTTGTGTTGTATATAGGTACTGTTTGACCGACAGCTAGTAACAAATTTGAGCCATAAAATGCATTTACGGACAGGTACCCTTGGTTTTTAAAAAGTTCGAGTACATCTTCATTATTAATTCTAGCTTATCTGTTTATGAAATTTGATGTCAAATTTTGCATAAATTGAATTGCAATGAAAGTTTGACCAAATGTAACATTACCGTGAATGGGGTGAGAATATACTGAAACGTGTAGAGGAATTTGTGTACTAGTATATAGGAGGTATGTTTACTTGGGGTGGAATGACCGAAAAAGATATTAATAAGTGAGTGAGTGCCGGGAAAAGAATGAACGGTCTATTTGAATCAACCTTGGCAAATTAATATTTGTCGCAGGAGGCAAAATTAGCTGTTTACAGTGGAGTCCTGGTGCCGGGCCTGATGTATGGGAGCGAAGTATGGACTTGGAAACACAGGGATGGAAGTAGGCTGAATGCTGTCGAAATGCGATCTATCAGGCGAATGCGTCGTAAAACTATGTACGATAGATGCTCAAATGTCGAGATCTATACATTATGCAAGGTTGAGATAAGCACTATCGACAAAATCAAGAAAGAGCTCTGCGTTGGTTTGGACTTGTAGAGCGAATGGACAGAGAAAGAACGGCTAAAAGATTTACGATGCGAATGTTGATAGATGCATAAAATGAGGAAGATTGAGAAAGAAATGTTATGACCAAATCGAACAAACGCTTGAAGATGGACATGTCAAAAGTCAGAATAATCGGCGAGCGTGCATGAGAAGATGTATGAATGTAGACGAAGCGAGATATGTATGCAAAGACAGACGGATATGGCATTCAATCCATTCTACTTACACTTACGGGGAAACGGCGTGATAGTTTATTGTTGAATTTTCTGGTATCGGTTTTACAAGAAAGGTCCCAAATGGTAATACCATATTTGATAATAAATTAATTCCGCTTGTGATTTATAAATAGAATAGGGTTGTGGGCAGTGGCAAGTATCTCGGACTCATGGTTTAAAGGTCCGTGGTTCGAATCCCACACTACACTACGAGTTTTAAAAATTCATCAGAAAATTTAATAATTTAAGAATGACTCGATTATTCAATTCCATACGGGAAAATAATATCTATTTAATTCGCGCGAAATAAATGTATTTCATACACAATTTACTTTAAATAACATAAATGGATGGAGTAATAATTATAGGAAATACCAAGTATAAAACATTGTTATTACAAATATGATATATCTTGCATAGATGTCAAGGATAAAAAATGTTTTAACAGTTTGATCGAAAACCGTAAGTGCATTGATGTTTGATGGACAAGATGGCGTTTTAAACGACTTAAAGGGCAAATCGCCATTTTTTTTTTTGAACGATAAAAAAAAACAATCTTACAAAATAAAACTAAAGAATATATCGATAATTTATTTGATGTTCACAGCCGCGGCCGTTCAGATGCGCAATGAGTTTTTCTAGGTTATTAATAATAATAATAATAGATTTCGACAAATTTTATAGCGCCGTTTTAGCGCGATAACTTAAGCATTATTGTTCATCGTGATCGCTCAAATGGTTAGCACGTTTGTCAGCACGTCGATAGTTATTTGTGATTGAGCTACTGGAAGTTTTTGGTGATGTTCACATACTCCACATAGAAGGGCATGGGGAGAAAAAAAAAACACATTTAAAATAAATATTTCATGTCAACCAAGTCGGGAACTGAACCTGAGACCTCTTGTTCAGAAAACGCGCTGATAATTCGACCACGAGGCGGACAAACATATATCAAGGTGTCATTTTAAAAATTCTTTTTAATTTACTTTTTAAAGTATTAATTTTATTTTAATTTATTTATGTATTAGGAATTAAGTATTTAATCGTTTTAAAAATACAAGCTTTATATGTGTATAAGTGCATATGTGTCGGCTTCGAGGTGTAGTGGTCAGCGCATTTGCCTACTATGCAAGAGGTCTCGGGTTCGATTCCCGGCATGGTTGACATGATATATCATATTTATTTAAAAACTATATTTTATATTCCCTAGACTAGTACCTGAAGCGTAAGACTGATCATCTTACCTTCATGGAACAAAAATGATTAAGATACACTGCGATTGGTGTACCAATACAGTGCCCTATGCACCATTAGGTGCGGAAAGGGAATGATGATGATGATATGTATGATGTACATATAAGTAAATTATTAATATGCATTTATGCACATTACATACACTTGTAAATAAGAGTCTTGAAAATATTTATACAAGAAATTTAACGTGCAAATTATACGGAATACAATATTTTGTAAAAAGTGGACTGGTTTATATTTTGTGGACAACATTCTCTCAATAAAAAATCCCAATGAATTAATTTTAATTGGAATGAAAGTATTTTGTCTTTAGCAAATTAAATCAATTAAGTTGTCTGAATTATTCTTTAATCATCGCTTTAATTGGACATTTATGTATTTATTTCTGAGTAAGTTGTGCGTACATATTTATATTATCCGATCCGGATCCGTTCGTGATATAAAATGATAAAAAGTAATACATTTTTAATTTGATTGTTATCAAGTTGAAAAAGTAACAGACACGGAAGAAAATGTTGTTCTTTAACAACTGTTATCTCGTAAGGGAAATAAATTGAACATAACTGTCCCGTTAGATCTGCGAAAGATATTTTATTTAACAACCAACAAACAGTCTTGTCCAAAACACATTTTTTTATTAGTAACAAATTACAACAGAGATTGGGGACATTTTAGAGAAAGGAAAATGGAAGTCTAAGCATTTACAAAGCCTGTCTTTTGCTGGTTTAATTGGCAACTTTAATTTTTTTGTATCCACACCAAGACGCATTACAAAACGCATCCCGTGTCCCTAACATGTTAAATACTTAGGATTACCAATAGACAATTCATGTCAACAATTTAATTAGCAAAGTGGCAACATTATCGAGTCATTTTTGAAAAATCAAAAACTTTGTTCCAAAAACGGAAAAAATTCTAATGTATGAAGCCTATGTAAAAACTAAAATATGGTATATGCAACTACTATGGGGAACAGAATATCAAAATGACATAAACAGACTACAAAGACAGCAAAATAAAATATTAATGTTAGTATATGACCTTCCCTATCTAACTGCAACCATAGAACTTTTTAAACAAACTAAGCAATTAAATATAACTGAACTCTTTCAACTAGAATCATAAAAAATTATCCATAAATTAGCCACTAATGTAATTGTAGACAAAGAACTAAAACTTGTAAAAAAATGTAGTCAACATGGACATAATACGAGAATATCAGACAAATACCATATACAACTTTCTTAAACAAGACAAGGACAATCCTAATGAACCAGGGACTGAAATTATACAATAAACTACCAGACAAAACTAAACAAAAGACTCAGACAAACTTTTCAAAAGATGTAAAAAAATATTATTTTGAACAACAGAGTATCAATGAAAAATGTTTATTCTATTTCTGTAAAATGAATGTAATAATCCGTAAGGGTGTATAAATAAAATTTTCAAATTAAAAACAAAAAAAAAACACTATGAGGCCAAAAGCCCTTAGTTTAGTTGGGATACAATACTATGGAAAGTGAAATCGGTTGCGCCACATTTACTATATGTATTGTGTATTGCACATTTACTAGGTTGCTGCGTTTAATTTATTGCTACGTACTACGTGCTATTGCCCTAGTTTGAATATTGCGATTATGCTAATGTGGATACAATTTTTTTTTCTCTCCCTCCTAATATAACTGAACTGTCATCAAACGTGCAGATGTTTTTTGATATTCTCAACGTGATTGTTAACGGGTTATTTTAGCTATCAATAAGTCATTTCAATCCACTGTGTCAGGTTATCGTACGAATCAATAATCGAGAAACCGACAAGTGCTGATCTAACCCTGGGATCTGAGTCTACCACGAGAGAGAATTTTGAACATTGAGGTTGGAAAAATCCCATTACAAGGTAGGTTATTTCATTCATTTGTGTAGGCGTTCGGTAGAAAAGTGAATAAATATAACGCAATTGCAACGCCAAAATCCGCGAACCAGCAAACCCGCAAAATTCGAGGGTCTAACTACTATCTGGCGACTGGCGTGATCAGAAAGCATACATTTTATCAACGAATACCAAAATAAAAGTTGTTACATAAACTTTAATCAATATCTGATTTAATAGGCTGTGCCTAGTTATGCAAACTTTTAACACTAAAATATTTCATAGTTATTGGACTGGCATCTGAAGCGTAGGTAATACTGATCACCATACCTTCATGTTATAAAAAATATCAAGATATACTGCGATTGGTGTACCAATACAGTGCCCTATGCACCATTAGGTACGGAAATGGCAGACTTCACATTATCCAGTGAAATCTATTACAAAAAATGATTACTATTATTTACCATTTTGCCTTTGTAAGAACACCCACATTTCTTAGATGTATCAAGTTTTGTTTCCGTGGCTAGCATTGCGGACTCAAGGATCAGAGGTTCAAGGTTCGAACCCACTCTACCCTAACTTGATTCCCGTTTTCTAATAGTGAGTTATTTACAACTCGTTGGAAATTGCCCCTAAAAATAATCATATTTGGGCAAATCATAGGAACGCAAATTTTTCATTGAAAAACTATTTATTGATTTTGGTGAAGAAAAACTTTTGATTTGATTCTTTATCTCAGATTTAATGTACAGTCTATTTTTGTATGTTATTCGTGACGAGGAAAAAACGCAGTGATTTGTACATATTTACTTTATCATTAAAAAAATTTGATTTCAGCTATAAAATAAGTAATAATTACACCACTAAAGATTATAATTAGGTGCTATAAAATAATAAATATTTGACACACTGGAATTTGCACGTACTCGTATACTGCAAGATAATTTATTAAAAGAACATATTTTGTGTTTATTACAGAACTTTACGCGGTCAATTACAAAAGTTTTATTCGAAATATTGAAAGTGATACATTGGGTAAAGCGGAAAATTAACTAAATAAGTTCTCATTAATTTAATTAATTAATTTTAATTGCCCTAAAAAGGCAGAAACCCTATCAGAAATTCCTGATATTAGCATTCCATTAGTTTAAAATAAACTCATATCGAAATTAATTGTGTTTTCAACAATTATGCAATGAATGCGTAAGAAGTTATGCATACACTCGTATGTGTAGTAGGCGCGCAAAACACAATGCATAATATTTTTTCATCGATTATGACAACACAATTCAATCCGTGTCCGGGCGGATACAGAATACAGTTCTGAATTATACGTGAGAATACTAGAAAAGTTTTTTTAAAGCGATTTATTTTGTTTTATTTCAATGTTTGTCTATATCTTTTTTTCTAATTTTAACGCAAATCTTATAAACATGTTGAATGTTCAGTTTTGTTTTATTTACTTTTGAAAAATGATATGTTTCTGTTTGCGACGAAAATAACGACAAAAATGGCGCAGCGGGAAATTTATTTTCTCTTTAGTTAATAATTCAGTATGGTAGATAATTATATTTAGTTTCATACTAAAATCCATTATCTTGAGTCCCGATTGTGTCGTATTGTAAACTCTAGACAAGATCTGAACTTTTTTGGTGTAAGTCTTTATAGATTTAAAAAATCACTAAGATACACCGGAATTTTTAGAAATATAACAAATTGTAAGATCAGTGTGAACGGAGATATTCTGAATCGGGTAGAAGAATTTGTGTATCTGGGAAGTATGTTTACTAGGGATGGAAAGACTGAGAAAGATATTGAAAGGAGGGTGAGTGCCGGGTGGACGGTGCACTGAAATCTACTTTGGCAAACAAATTTTAATCGCAGGAGGCAAAACTAGCAGTTCTCAATGAAGTTCTAGTCCCAACTCTAATGTATGGAAGCAGATAATGGCATTGCAAAAATAATGATGAAAGTAGGTGAAATGCTGTCGAGATGCGATCCCTCTGGCGAATGTGTGGTAAAACGATGTATGATAGGTGTACAAATGTCGAGATCCGTGAACTGTGTAAGGCTGAGACATGCATTATCGACAGAATCAAGAAAAAGGTGCTGCGTTGGTTTCGACATGTAGAGCGAATGGACAGCGAAAGAACGGCTAAAAGGATCTACGATGCGAATGTTGATGGATTCCAAAAACATGGAAGATCGAAAAAGACATAGCACAACCGAATCCAACAAATTCTTGAAGATGGACATATCAAGAATAGGAATAATAAGATGTATGAATATAGAGGAAGCGAGGTATGTATGTATGTATGCAAAGGCAAAGGGATATGGCATTCTATCCTATCTGCCTGTCCCTACGGGAAAACGGCGTGATGGTTTGTTTGTTTGTTTGTATAAAATTCATAGTTGAATATGCACTTTCACAAAGATAGGTACCGCCCATCATCGACTCCATTCGTTAGTTTAGAAACAATACACAAATCGGGAGTTCCTCAAATAATAGTGACAGAAAGCTTGTTGCCATATGAATAAATGTTTCATTAATTTATTTGGGATGCCATAAAAATAAAATATTTTTCTACGAAATAAATTTTGTAAAGGGAAATGTTTGTATTTGCGGTAGATCAAAAACACGTCGCGGGCCGCACAAATATAAGCCGCGGGCCGTGCTTTGAACAGCCCTGTAATTATCTATGTAGAAACGAATTCTTTCAATAACAATACAAAATGTTAATAATTAGAAGACATTTTAGGTGGTAAAGTTTTAGCATCCTAATCAAGGCTAATGAGGCAACTTTACCTAAAAGAGGCACTGACACACTTCTGGTCGAACAATAAGGAGAGGTCTCAGCAAAACGTTTGTACGAGGTTTTCCCAGGACATGAATTATGTTAAACCCAAAACCCCGACAACTTTTGCTCGAAGATACCTCTTCTTTATCGCACCGAGAGTGTTTAGTATTTCGGAACTGCGTGTTAAGCTCTAAAGGACAAAATTTAATTTCAAAAAAGAGTTTCAACACTTGATCTTTTTTTTATTTATTAATCAAATAACGCAAAGTATATTACAAGTACAATATGTTGAAGTACATTCTCGGGAGTTACAACAACTCGATTTGGGACATAAAAATATTAAAATTTAGAAAATAACACATGTTGAGAACAACAACGAAACAAAGCACGTTTAGCACCTTTATAACTTAATATAGCGGAACAATATATACGCCAAAAACCACACAAGCAAAATAAATATATATGAAAAATTGCTTTCAGAATTAAAAAAAGTAGTAAATCTACTAAGGGAAATAAGGTCATTAACATCACATGCCATGCAGATGACGCTGCCATAGTGATGATGAGAACATATCTATCTCAGTTAATAAACATCTGGATGCCTAAGAAATGTCGTATGGTACAATGAACACGTGATTATTGGAAACATAATTCGGATATACAAAACGTGTGTCAGACCAAATCATGGTGTATACAACAGAGGCGAGGATAGATAGAGAGAAAATAAAAAAACGAAAAACCTAGTAGAAAAACTAAATAGAAAAACTAAATAGGAAAACCAAATTTTCCTTAGGAGGGGGGATTTGAGTGAGAAACTTCCTGATGGTTTATCAAATATTTGCGATAGTTTATTTCAATTGGATGTTTTCATGTTTTTTCAATTTTATTTTATTGCATGTTTATTTTTATGCTATGTTGATATGCCATGTATTTTTAAATTATGTTTTTGTTCTGTGCAGTACATAATCTGGTGATATTAATTGTTAAAGTGTCATACATATATTCGTTCCAACTCAACACAGGACTTTGATTCCATGGAGTTGGGATTTGTGTCTCAATCAAATGTAACATAAAAATATTGTAAATGAATTAATTTCAAAAAAACTTAAACTTTACGTTCAATGGAGGTTTGAATATAGATTTAACGTTTGTTTAGCAAGTAGACCTTCACGATTATTCTCGGTTAGCTGAAACTATAAGAATTGAATTAAAGTAAAGAGCTGGTAAAAGAGCCTTTGGCGTCCTTCAATTCTTTCATTATGATCTCACCTCAACTATGAAATAATTTCGTTAACGGCGTTAATTTGTTAAAGTGGATTGGTACTGTTTTAAGAGAAGGGAATATGATAACTATTATGTGCTACGTACAATATTATAGCTATTTTGTGTTACAAATTGCAAAATTCGGTAAGTGTTAACAGCTACACAGGTCAATGCCGAACCGTAATTATTCTTATGTTACAATGTACGAAAATAGGATTGATTTATCTATTTTTAAAACGGTGTTAACTCTAAAAAATCCCTCCGGAGACGGTGCTTTAACGTCGTGTAAATATATGGTTTCCCAAGAGAGCGGTGCTGTCATCTAGCGGCTGGCATGACTGTAGAAGACGTCATTAAAACGTTTTCTGTACAAACCAATGGCGCTGGTTTCCCCACACTTGGAATTTTTCAGGATAGATTTTCCGGCTTTTCGTTGATCTTTTTACTACTAAAACAGTTTGGGATGAAGATGAATTGGTATGGTTCAGCTCGAAGTCTTAAATGCTGGTCGTGTTTATGAGTACATATATTGTTACATGGTTTAATGTTATTTTTGTTCAGTTTCTGGTACATATCATGTTTCATCATATACCTGTTTTAATTTGCTAAAGCTATATTTCTTCTGTACGTGTGATGTCACTGAACTTTTCCCAAACGGCTTAACTGATTTACGTTCGGTGTTCAGCGAAATGTAGATCTGTGCGCTGCGCATGTTCGTAGATATTAAAATCTTCAATCTAATCTCTAAAAAAAAGTTAGTAGCATAAATATTTTTTTATTGACATACCAGAGTTGCATTCGACGAGAATGCACATACAAAAAATGGAAGGATGTTGTTTTTTGTGTTTAAAAAAGATTGTTTTTCAATGTTTAAAAAAAACGTTCGCTTTTTATAGATCCCAATCAGATTCTTTCCAAACATTCTTTATAATTTCTTTCCATTTATTTATTTTCACTGGATTTTTGGTAGTGCTAAAATAATATTAACTGGCTTAAAATATATATTTAAGAAAATCGCATTCATGAATAAAGTGCACCCCTATTGGTGAGAAGAGTGGAGTTTGACATTTGCAAAAAGAATTATATATTTTAAAATTCACTATTTAATTTTTTGGAAGTCAACCATAAACAAGTACCTGGTACCTACTTATCAAAGAAAACTCTTTTTCCAAGGTAATAGCAGGCAAGCCAACGTTCGGGCAGAACAACGTCTGTCGTAATAATCCAATAAACTTGTTTTATTTTGGACACATTACCAATTCAAATATTAAATTTAAGTAGGTACTTGTTTATGGTTGAATTCCAAAACGTAAAATAATTATTTTTTCAAATATGGCATTCTTTTTGCAAACGTCAAACTCCGGTCTTTTCACCAACAGAGGGGTGTACTTATGTAGAAATACGATTTTTTTATGTATTTAATTTAATATTATTTTAGTATTACCAAAAATCCAGTAAAAATAAACAAATATATAGAAATAACAAGGAATTTAAGGAAAAAATCTGATTCAGATCCATAAAAAACACATTCTGTTGGTAAACATTCAAAAACAAACTTTTTTTATGCACAAAAAAAAATCTTTACATTTTTTTGTCAATGCATTCTCCTCGAATGCAACCCTGGTAGATCGATCAATAAAATATTTATGCTCTTCACTTCTTTTTTACACATTAGATTGAAGATTTTAATATCTACGAACACGCACAGCGCAAAGATCTACATTTCTCCGAAAACCGCAGGTAAATCGATTAAGCCGTTTAGAAGCAGTTCAGTGACATCACACGTACAGAGGTATTACATATTTAAAGATAAACAATTGAAGATGACTTTGTTAACTTATCATTGTAATTGGAGCCCTGGGGCGCAATCTTGACTTCAATTTGAAGAGTATCTTGTCTTTAAGTGAGTATGTATGGTATATAATAAACCGATGATTATTGAGAGACGAACCAGATTTGCGCCCTACGCACCAATTATTTGTAAAGGGAATGATGATGATTAATAAGTATTCATGTGAGTAAAGCCTTCAAAAAGTTTTTCTTTATTTGTAAAAATCAATTATGTCTTTTATTTAACAAGTTCAAATACATTATTTATAGTTTTAGCCAAAGAGGTCTTTACGTGACAAATTGATAGCTTTGACACCATTCGTGAAACATTGCAAAACAGCTGTCACTAATTGAGGCACCACTGTTGAATAATATATTAATTAATATTGTTAGAGAGACGGAGAATACTTTTAAGAATGGAGTAGTTTTATTTAAATTTTATTGGATTTATTTCGTGTATTTTTTAAATGAATATTTGCGTTTTAATGATTTACCCAAATATTTCATTTTTGAGGGCCATTTTCAACGAGTTGAATATTACTCGATATTAGAAAATGGGAATCAACTTGGGGTAGAGTAGGATTTGATTCACAGACCTTTGAGCCGTGAGTCCGAGACACTAGACTTGGACAGGCGTCGTGGCGCAGTTGGTTAGACGGCCGACTGTGAAACTGGCGTCGCGGGTTCGATTCCCGCCAGTTGCAAGAAAAAAATTCATGAAAGATTTTTTTCTCAATTGGTCTGGGTGTTGTGGTGAATTTTTCATTACCTCCTTTCATATCCCCTCTTTCCCACCTGCTGACAAGCCTCTAAAATAGAGGCTTAGCGGGTTATTCATTAACAAAAAAAAAAGAACCACAATCCGATTTTGTTTTTTTTTTTTATTTATTTTACTTTGAATGTGTAATGTTCTTACATTAAAAAATAGATATATTTCAACAATAAAATTTGTTTTTTTTATTTTAAAGCCAATCTAAAAAAAATCTACTGTTAATTAAATAATACATAATATAATATGATATAATAATCATTATACTCGCGAGATCTCATGCAGTGTTTAATCTCTCCTGAGTCTGTACAAATGCAAGTCAGAATTCACCCATTAATACAAAAATTAGCTTACTGAATACAGTTTCTGCGGATAATATGGATATGGGTCCTGGGAACTGCCTTAAGATGGTTACCCCACCAAAACAGTAATATTTTTTTACTCTGTATTATTTGAAATGTGTTTATATCCATACAGTGTTAAATATAATATTATATATTTTTTTTTTTTAATTGTTTACACCTACTTTCAAAAAAAGTATTTTATTATAAAATTAAATTTGGTACATATTGAATAAATAATTTGCAATGAGTTCCATATAATACGATATGTAGTTATGAAACGCAGTACATATGATATGTTAGTCTAGGCATTGACAAAGCTTATGACCTGTGCATTGATTTCTAATAATAATATTTAGAAAATATTCAAAACAAATTTATAAAGTCCCATAAATATAAAATCGGTATTTCTTATGTATCACTATATACATTTCTCTACAATACCGCAGAGTGTGTGCGGACCAACTACTGCTTTACAAAATTATGACAGGACTGTACAGAGCTGCTTGGTTTAATAACAATACATGTGCCAGCCAGGATTTGTAGACGGTACCACCTGTTTCATGTACCAATAAGTAAAACATCGTATGTTAAAAATCCTTTTTTTCGTAGGGCTTTTTCAATCTACAATACAAAATTTAAAAATATAGATTACACAAACATCACTCTGTCAGATTTAAAATTAACACTAAAAATGTATTATGTAACTTAGTAGACATTATAATAATAAATATGTACATCTCCCCTCCCCTCCTTATCCTCTCTTCAAGCATTTTTGTCCTTATCCCGCCCAATTTACAGTAACTTAATGTTCTTAAAATAAATATTAAAAAATCTTTGATTATTGAGTACATAAAAATAACATTTTTATACGTTTAAATTGTATGTATTTATTTGATATGTAATATATTTTCTTTACTAACTTTTTATACTATGTGGAAATCTGTTATTAGTTCTGAGTTTATACACTTTATCTGTTTGTTTGCTAAAAAAATGTATGTAGAACTGTTGATTTCCCAAATAAAATAAAATAAAATAAAATAAAATATATGGTGAAAATGCATTTTAGAAAAATTATAGTAAAAACATAATTAACGCATACAATACTATTGACCCAAGATTGAGAAAAAAAAATAAACCTAAAAATTATATAAGACATTCAAAAGAAGATCAAAACAATGAAAAAAACAATTTAAAAATCAAATTAGATAGTATTAATATAACAAGAAAATCATAAAGCACTGTTACATAAAAAACGCATACAATACTTATAATATGCATTTATTATGTCGATCTAAGCTTGCCGCGTGGGGCATTTGTTTATATTTGGAAATATTTAATGTTGACCCTGTTAGAAATTCAACTCGGGACCTCAAGCATTGTTATTTGAACGTTGTTATGCAGACAGCAGCCAGCCATAGAAAAGTGAAACTGAGATAATAGGACTTTTGTGAAAAGGTGAATAATCGAATCTACACAACAGTAGGAATGTTTTTTACTTTGAAAAATTATAAATAATGGATGCATTCGTTTTTTTATAAAACAAAAAAGAATTTAATTATGTAAATGACAAGATTAAATTATTTTAAAAGTCCGGTTGCCCATACAACCTATGATGTGCATTTTGTGGAAAACCATCAGCTCTTGTAAAACTCTTTTGTTTTATTTGATTTAAATTATTTATTGTCAATTCTTGATAGAATCCCAAAATAATAATGTAATATTTTATATTTACATTTAAGTTGTTAATTTAAAAAAATCGTTACTTTATAATATTCACCAGTCTGAAGATGCCCATTAGAAGGGGAAAGCGCTAATTGGTCAAACAAATAAGTGGAAGTGTACCATGTATTTTTTAATTAATAACTTATATGTAAATATAAGTTATTACATTATTTTTATGTGTGTTATGTCATTATGTATTGATCATATTATTTTATGTTCATAGAGTCCTATTGAACGCCAAAAAATGACTATATTTATTTTAAAAATTACTACTTGAGGAGGTACATGGAAGGTGAAATTTAGTTTTAAGTTCTTCTTTTTCCTCGGATATTTCTTTCTTACTATATGCAAATGTTTAATATTAATTTTTATTATAAATTATTTTTAATTCTTTGTATTATATACTTGCTTGCTTTCTTATTTCAGTGTTATGTACATATTATAACTTGTTACTATATTATTATTACAACCATTCCTTTATGTAAATATTATTCTGTCCCAAAATGAGTTTGTTGTAACATCTGGGAGAACAAAAAAAAATGTATTAGGGTACTTAATTATAAAGAATAACTTTATTATTGTTTTATGATAAATTAAAAAATTATTGATTATGAGTTAAAAGAAATTTGGTGGTTTTTTAAAGTCTGACTGACTACACAATCTAAAATATGCATTTTGCAAAAAACGTCCCGATCAAATATTGAATGAAACCTCTTACAAACTGTGAATGTATCAGGTGACATTAATTTTTATGACGTTTTGGCATCATGAAATTTTCAGAAGGTGATAATTACACTTATTTTATAAAAGCGGCCTAGCTGTTTTAAACAGAACATAGAATTGACCTTTCTAAATTCGATAACACCAAAATATATTTTTTTTAAATTGTAGACGGGCTGTTTTCTGCATAACTACGTTCATTTATGAGGCGGACTTATTTCCATTCAATTTTCATTTTCAAGATTTTTAATAAACGCTCTTAACGGTTTCGGGTTCTATTTCACACACATAACTGTATTTTTCATTAATTTGAACACGAAGTTAACTCACTCAATAAAATGAATATGTGGACATACGTAATCTTGATCATTGGCTCTGTTTTTTTAATGTTTACAAAAAAATTACAATCCGAAATTTAATAATCAGAAATAACATTTTTTTTAGTTTTAACTATAAAAATTAGTCAAATAAAGTTGGTGATATTAATGAATTAATTATTATTCGAATATATTTTTTTAAATTTACATTTTCAGGCGTTTTTTGCAATTGTAATATTTTGATAGAACCTTTTTTTTGTATAAGTGGTATAAGGGAGAAATAATTGAGATAATTGATTGGTCGTGTCGTTTATCAACGAGAGTTTTTGTTTACCGATAAGAATTTTTCCGATGGACTGATATATTTTATCGAGATCGAAAGTAGCTTGGTCTTCCAACTATCGTTATAAAAGAAATACGATGATTCGTTAGACGTGGGATCGTTATCCTGTTCACAAATCCAAAATCAAATCAAACTAACTATAGACGAAGCAAGTCAATTATAGAAATTTGAATAATATATTTCAAATTGATTATTTATGAAATCCTACCCAAATGTCCACTTTCATTTTTTAATAATGTTGCTTAGTGCTAATTTTTTTTTTCGAGATGTAAAGTAAATAGCTTATTTTACTTCCTATCTTTCCGGCTATCCCTATGCAAAAAATATGTCAATCAGTCGCACCGTTGAGACGTGAAGGACACACAAACAAACACACTTTCGCATTTATAATAATAGTATAGATTATCATAAAAGTGGCCATGAATTATGTTTACTTTTTTTAGATCTGTTTAGATTTTTAGGAAAAATATTACTGTTTTTTATTGATTTACTTTTAAATAACTGTTTTTTTATTTTATTAACATACTGGCCATCCTTTAATTTAATGTATCCGAGCTGATTCTCAAAATATATTTTAAAATGTAATATTTTTATAAATATAAAAAGCTGACTGAAAATATAATATAAGGAAAAAAAATGCCCAATCATAATTAATTTTAAAAATAATAATAACCAAAAAAACAATGTTGTAACTAAACATAGAACGCAAAATTTGATTAGTTTAATTTTTTTTATAACAATAATAATATAATTTTATTTACCTACTTAATTTACTTCAATAAGAATAAGGTTTTGAAAAAAAAAAATGTTTTTTTTTTTTTATAATACCCTACAAAACCGTAAAGAATCTATCAATATAAAAAAACATGTAAACAAAAATTATTTAAAACAATAAAATAATTCATATATTACAACAGAGATAAAGAATATTTTATAGAGGGGAATATAGAAATTTAGGCTCTCATAGGGCTTAATATTTTTGTATAATTAACGCTATTTTATTTTCTAATTATTATAATTTGATGTTAATATACAATTCTGTTAAGTGGATTATTTTTATTGTACATTATTAAATGTATTTAACGTTTTTTTTATTATAGGTATTCCCAATATATCACATAATTATATGGAAACTTGGATACATAATTATTTTTATCCTAGAAAGGCCATAATAAATTCGTGAATATGCGAATCGTTAAAAAAATAACTCAATTATGTTTTTTTGGGTAAATATACATTTATTTTCTTTTATCTCTTTCTTGGTTTTCTTTTGTAAAATAGTTTAAAAAGTTATTTTGCATGCTCGTGTGACAGTCTGGCGAGTCGATAATTTATATTTTTTACGGTTGTATAATTAGTTTTTACGGCAGTTTTTTTCAATGACTAAAACACAATATTTTCTATATAATATAGGAACATTGTTAAAAAATCACAAAGACAAAGTCCATAAATATAATAAATCTGGGATATACCAATTAAAGTGTACTGATTGCGATTCAATCTACATTGGAAAAACAAAAAGAAACTTTAATATTAGAGTAAAAGAACACTTAAGATGCTTAAATAAATAAAAAAATTGAATTCGCAAATCATCTGATAGAAAATAATCGTAACTTCAATAAAGAAACTTGATAAAAAGTACTTCATGTTAAAAATAAAATATTAGACAACTTAGGAATCTTAGAAATTAAAAAGCGATTCATAATAAGAAAAAAATAATTAATAATATTTATTTTAGTTCTCTCCTGTCTAGCTTCGAAAATATTGATTTCAAAATACCACCCTTGTAAGGAAAAAAATACTTGATTTATTGGGCCCACGTGTAGTATTTAGTGAACATGATAAAAATAAAATAGGAATCAATTCATTAGTTACATAAATCTTGACGAAGAAACTTGTTTGCTTTGAAACCGGTGGGTGAAAAAAAAAAATTAGTGGTAAAAAACAAAGTTGTTTTATTTATTTTATTACAATATTTTCTAATTATAAAATTTCTTACCTTGTTATCAAGGCACTTACACTAATCCAAAATCCACAAATCACAAAAAAACACTGGCAAATGTACACGACCACCGAGAGTCCAATGTCCGATCAGCCCCTTGTATTCGACAAGCGATAGTCAAAGCTAACTAGAGGTTAAGATCCAACCGTAACAGACGGCCTAGAGCGTCAGTCACTAAAGGAAACTAAACGAATATTCGCCTTACGGGGACTTATAAAGAAAAGTTCAGGTGGTGGACGTCCCCACTTAAGTGCGGATTATGCGTGGATCATTGATAAAGTTAGTACTCTCCATGAGAAATTCATATTATTATGGACAATTTATTAATTAGTAGAATCAATAATAACACATGGTATAAAGTCAAGGAGACATTCAATTAAAACAGATTTTAAAATGATCCAGGGTCTACAGTACTCTGTAGTTGACCAGCCAGTCCACAATTTAAAAAAAATGAGATATTGATGTTATCGGGTGCAGTAAGGTCAATTATACGTCCTGCATAAAACAGCCGGACCACTTTCATACAAAAAAAAAATTCAATAAAAGTCGCCTTCTGAAAATGGTGTCCATCACAAAAATGGCATTTTTCAATTTGCCGAAAACACCTACAGCACTATAAAATCTTAACGAATTTTAAAAATCATTAAAACTTGTCAAATACATAATTTAATTCTTGTTTGTAATGTAAAAATAAACTGATATATTCCTTGTTTATCATTTGTAAGAGTCAAAAACATTCCAACGTTGTGGAAATTTGTTTATTCACTCTTTTCACAAAGGTGCTATTATCTCAGTTTCACTTTTCTATGGCTGGCTGTTTTCTTCATAACTACGTTCAATTGGAAGGCTGGTAATCGATCAGGCTACTTTTTATCCCAAAAAAATTTATCATTTTATGGGATTTTTTTATTCATTTAAAATTTTGGGATAAAAACTCTCGTTTCTCCCTAATACAACTATTAATAGCTACAATATTATATGAGGAAAAAAGTATAAATATTTTCAATATTTTTTATAATTAAAACATATAATGTAATAAATATGGTGGATATTATACTCGTAGTAGCTCAATCACAAATAACTATCGACGTGTTTAAAAAAACGCTAAGCGATTACAATGAACAATAATGAACATATTTAAGTTATCGCAGTCATTAGTCAACGCATGTGTAATCTCTAAGTCAACGCTCGTGTCGGTTTATTTTTTGTTTCCTCGATAGATACAGTCCACTGGCGAAAAATCGGCGTTTACTATTAAAAAAAAAACAATATATTGCATTTGCAAAATAGTAAGGAGTATCTAATACAAAAAAGAGAAAATAAAATTACAATTACTATGGCGACTGCTTTTCTTGGCATTTGGCTTGCCAACCGCTGGCTAAATGCAATAAATAGCTTGATAAATAATAAATAAAAATAGCAATTTTGGAATATTTTCCATATTTACACTTGTGAAATTAAAATATGTGATTGCGCAGCAGGATTACAAGTCGCGAAACGTAAATATGTTGACATTTAATATTAGGTGTTCACGGATGTTGCATTGTGATCGCAAATACGATAGACAACCGTGGTAAGAAATTGTTATCACGTCGCTTATTAGCACGTCGATAGTTATTTGTAATTGAGCTTGAGGAGTTATTAAAAAAGCTCATTTGGGACCGTACATAAAAAGAAAACATTTTTGTGACGATACATAATATCATACATAGTTAATACATCCGAAATAGTTAGAAAACATAATATAAGAAACATTAAACACAGTACTTTACACCATCTATACAAATTACATTAATAATGTATGGTAAAAATGCAGTCATCAATAGACTTCACTCTCTAGGCAATAAGTACCAGGACGTTGGTGACTCATTTCACATAAAATTTAGTACATATAGAACGGCTTTTCTTCTTTATTTCATTGGTAGTTCTAGGTAACTATTTTTTACTTTTGTTAAGAATTGTTTAAACTTCTTTATTAGTGTTTTTTTTGTTGCTTTTTTCGTTTCTTTATTTTAATTAATTTATAAGTACAAAATATTTCTCTTCATCATTTTTTTATATCATTATATATTTTTATACATAAATATATACTTTTTACCTAATTATTAGTTTTAAATGATAATAGATTTATATATATATATTTTTTAATGTTATTTAAAAACTTTTTCTTAGTTTTTTTGGTTCTAAGTATTTCTAATACCAAAATATCTTTTTTTTATCGATAATTCATAACTGGTAATATTTTAAATAGTTTATCTTTTTTAGACTTTATTATTTGTTAATTAATATTATCGTTTTAAATGCTCTGTATTACTTATGCTTACATGTATGTATATTTAGTTGTATTTGTAACTAATACGTAAAAGGCACTAAGTCCCGTTTATTTCAATAAAAAATAACTATCGCTATTAAAAAGATTTAAGTAATATTTTTCAATTGAGACATTTTTTTATTTGTTATTTGACTTTTCGTGTTTTAGCTCATAGGGCAGTTTATTAAATTCGGAATGGCCAGTATGTTCCAGAGACCCTTTGCCGAACTTCGTTGAACATTAATTGTAGAGTTTTCACTAGGATAACCTATTCTAAGATGGACTGTCGAGGGTTCAAAATTGAATTTACATTGTTCACTTTTGCGTTGCCTAGTAGGAGAAATAATTCATTCAGATCAATCTTTCCTACATCAGTAAAGGCTTCAACTCTTTAATTTCACAAAAATCTACAGATGGAAGAATTGAAGGAATATGAACTTTGTAAATGCCTAGATGTCAATTTTCCTACTTGAAAATGTTTTTTATCCCTGTTGTAATATGTGTAGATGGTAATTTATTTTTTAATATATTTTTTTTATATCTGTCATTTTATGCATGTTTTGGAAAAGCATATTTATTTTATATTATTAACACAAACGGCAAATCTGCCTTTTACAAATATTTATAATATTAACATATTTGGCTTAGTATTTTTTTTTTCAAAAACATGAATATTAAAAACAAGATTTTAAAAAAAAATAAAAGTAAAAAAATTAAACAATTTGTTAAAATAATCTGCACCTTTGACCAACTGTGAACATGCTCGTATTAAGTTCTCCAAAACGAAAGCCATTTTCAAGAGAAGTGTACAACAACTTGTCCACCGCACAACGCATCTGAGGACATGAGTCTCCTTGGCGGTGCCCACATACACGAAAAAGTTGCTCGTTGTCGAATGAGAAAAGCTGCCCCAAGGAGCTCTCTGTAATCTGGTAGCCTAATCATCTTTGTGCTAAAGAAAGGTAATCCAAAATAACATAATAAAAACTTCATTGGGTTGAAAAAAGAGGGAAGTGAATCCTTCACTGACGGGTTAAATTTATTGGACATAATCAATTCGCCGAAATGATTATTACCAAAAAAAAAGAAAATTGTACAAGTTTGGATTTAGTCTAAGGGAAGAGACCATTGCAGGAGACTGCTGCGAGATATTGCATAGATCTTTATACTATAAAGCGTGTTGTTCATATGTTTATTGAAATATATGTAAAAAAAAATATTTTGTTTTTGCTATTATGTTGTATCTCAACTCAACACAGGGCTCATGGCCTCATAGAGTTAGGGATACGTTATTTTTTTGGTAATAAATATGTATTTGTATAAATAAATTGTTGTGTTATATGCAGACATATTGACAATGATATTATTTCTTGCCCTTGAGGTGATTTTCACAAAAATGTCGCTATATAAATTATTCAAATATATATTTAATAAATATTTCATTCATGCCTCTGAGCAACAATCTGTCTGGCATAATAATTTATATAAGGCATGTGTCCAGGCGTTTGAAGAATACAATTCTGGTTGGAAATAGAATTAAAACCCTGACCGAGTGTTTTTAATTTGATGGCTGCTCTAAGGTAAAAATCCTGATTTAAAGGCGATAAGTCCGCCTTTTTCTATGGAAGTTAGCGCCTTTGCCAATCATTCTCGAGGTTCTGGGTTTGATTTCTGACAGAGTGGACGTGAAATATTGATTTCAAAGGTTAATTGCCTTGAAATATTTTTTTGTTCCTGGACTATAAACTGAAGAGTAGGATAGATAACTTAAAAAAAATAATTCATTTGGATATTTTAAAAGCTTACCATGAGAAATGTTCCACTGAAGTTTCGCGGTCTGGCCCTGAAAAACCGTGTACAAGACAGTAAACAAATATTATGATATGGAAAAAAAATATTATGAAGAAAAAATGGACCCCACTCCCCCCACAAAATCAGCTGATTTTCTTATCTGAAACTAAAAAGTTGGTGGTGTTTTAATTTGTAAGCTTAGATCCACCAAACGAACTATTAGGAAAAGAAAATGTTGAAAATTGGATTTTTGACAGATTTCTAAACAAAAATTTCGAATTTCATGCATTTTTTGTCAACTTTTTGTTAAAAAAAAATTATTATATAAATAAAACAGGAGTGATACTTTAATTCACAAATTTGGAATATCCAGTGACCGGTTTCATCTCTTTCGCGACATCGACCAGTCTCGAAGATCATCACTCGTGTTTTATTTATATAATAAATTACAATGAACTTCCATCAAGAATTTTCACTTACAAACTTAAATGTTTTTTAAAAAGTTGAAATATTTTTAATGTTGGGGTTATAATAAATCATTCTGTTCGTCTATATATGTTGAGTTGAGCATATAAATTTGAAGTGAATCGGCCAAGCCGTTCTTAAGATATAATGGAGAGGAAAGTTTGAAAAACATAGTATTGAGAAAAACACGTTTTAAGTTTCAATTACAGTTACAACTAATACCAGCGCTCCGAAAACTTGTCTCTTCTAACTGCTGTATCTTTAAAATGGCTTCGAATTTAAAAAATCAATTGACCAACATATTCTAGATATATTAAGAAAACAATTTAAGTAAAAAAAATATTTAAAAATTTTGAAACCAGAGAACCCTCTTAAAAAAATATAAACACATGATTTTCTCACTAGTACTTACCTATCTCAAGAACTTTTATACGCCATTTTGTACATTAATTATTCATTTAAGAGAGGCGATTGACTATTCTAATAATTTTACTGTTTATACTCGCATGTTTAATCGACATTACTCATATCTTAATGAATAATTAAATATTCAGAAAGTATTAATATTTTTTTATTAATTTTATGGACATTGATCGTAAATTAGATTTGAATAATATCAAACCCTGCGGTGATGTTGGTAAGACACACAGACAAATAACCCTGAATTAATTTCAGGAAATAAATAATAATTAAAATTAATTTCAGCAATGAAAATATTTATAAATATTTATTACAACGGTTAGAGAACATCTTTGAAATGGAATATTGAAGTCTAGGTATTTACGGGGCTTGTGACCCATCGTTGGCTGCTTTAGTTATCACATTTTTTAATTATTTTTTTTACAATATACATCAGAGGTAAAACAGAGTATTAAAAAAATAAAGCATAATTACATAGCAATGAAATACATATTAAAAGTAAAAATAGTAAACGCCATATCACTCTATCTTTGCACACAGACCTCGCTTATAAATCGATAACCTCCTCGATAAATTTTTTAAAAAATTTAAAAATTATTCATTTTCAAAAATAAAATTATTTTTGCAACTGAATTATTTTCTCGGCTCTTTTCACCAACAGGGGTGCACTTTAATCATGAATGCAATTTTTTTAAATCTATTTAATGTCAGTTAATATTATTTGAGTATTATCAAAAATCCAGTTAAAAGAAATAAATAGGAAAAAATTATAAGGAATGTAAGGAAATAATGTGATTGGGATTCATTAGAAGCGAATGTTGTTTGTAAACGTTAAAAAAGATTTTTTTTTAAACATAAAAAACAACATCCTTTTGTTTTTTTTTTGTATATGCATTCTCGTCAAATGCAACTCTGGTACGATGAAAAAAAGATTTACGCTTCTATTTTAATTTTTTTTACAGATTCGATTGAAAACTTTAATATCTACGAACACACGCAGCGCAAAGATCTATATTTCACTGAAAACCTCACGTAAATCAGTTAAGCAGTTTAAAAGGAGTTCAGTGACATCACACGTACTGAAGAAATATAAATATAAAAAGATAACTACAAAGTTAGTGCTTCAAATATAAAATTTATGATAGTAAATCGTTTATCAGGATGTATCCTTTAATATTTTGTGTAATAATATTTGTTTTTTTTAATAAAAACCTGTTTGTTAATGCGTGGGATCGGTCGATGCGGTCATTGCTTTATAGGCATACAGTTCCGCCTAAAACAAAAGATGATTCGCGAAAGTGAGAAAGGTGATTTTAATTAAAGTCGGTTTTATTGCGACCGGCTGAAATGTGAAAACAACCTAATTAACCATGGTCGTAACTTACTTACTACGCTTTATTATAGGAATCATAATGTCGTAATGTGTCGTTAGGGGGTACCTACCGAGCACCTTACTTTTCGCCAATTTTAGTTCTTTACATTATAAAATGGAGCGTTTTATTGTCAGGTAAGAGACAATTAAGTTCAGAAGTTAATTTAACTCTACTCTAATTAAATGGGCGTTCTTTGCAATAGTTAAAATTTATAAATATAAAGACGCCGGTAATTAAAAAACGTCGTGTTTTAAAGGGTCCAGTCCACAAATGGATAGACAAAAGAACGACGGATAGAAAAACACGAGCCCAACGCGTGAATTTTTGTTATTTATTTTTTATTTTTTTATTTTTTATTTTGTCTTTAAATAGTACAAACATAATAAATGAATGTCCTAATATTAACTTATATCTAATTATTATTAAAACATATACTAGTTATTAACATTTTTCAAACGATATACGTACACTTAAAAAGAAAACTTCCATAAAACTAACACGAATAAGATTACTTTTTAAAACTTATCTGCTAAACAAATGTTTTTTTAATTGACATTTAAATGAAATAATATTTTTTTGCTCTCTTATTTCTAATGGTATTTCCTTATAATATAACTGTACAGCTCGGTGCATCAAAGAGTTCTGTGTACTTGTTTTCCTACGAAATGGTAGTCTTACTTCATGTTTATTTCTTGATTTATATACATGTTCATTGATTAGAAAAAAACCTTTTGAGTCAACTCTTTTGAGGTATAACCATAAATTATTTTATAAACAAAAAACATTTTAATAAAATATATTAGTTGACGTACTGTCATAATTTTTGCTTGTTCATCAACTTTATTCTGGTGTGTTTATTTTTTCTCTAAATTACTCTCATAGCCCTATTCTGCAGAACAGTAAGTTTATTTTTTTCCCCTTCAGTTGCCAAAAACAAAATACTACTACAATAATTTATATGAGGCACAATTATGGAGTTATAAATCATCCTGCACGAATCTGCAGTTATATATCTTCTGATTCTTCCCATAAGAGAAACCTTCCTTGCTATCTTATTTGTCACATATCTTGTATTCTGGGAAAAAGTCAATCTAGAATCTATTATAATCCCCAAATATTTTATCTCTTTCACTTCCTTTAATATTTCTTCATCCATCATTATTGTTGGCGAAATAGGAAACAGTCAAGAAATTCCGAACAGGGAAATATTACTTTTTTTAAACATTTTTAAAGTAATAAATGTCTATGAAATACAGTGCAGTATTTTTTTATTTTTTTTGTGAATTATTAGTAGCATAAAAAATAACAAATTACAACAGGGATGGAGAATACCTTAAATAAGGGAATATGGAAGTCTAGGCATTTACAGGGCTTATGACCTGTCATTGGCTAATTTAAGTGGCCATTTTACACAATGTGTAATATTCACCATTCTGCCCATGTTTAAACATCCACATTTCCTCAACTCTTCCATCTGTTGACTTTTGTGAAGTGAAGGAACTGAAACTTTTATTATTTATTTATTTATTATATATATACGGCCTAAGCCAATTACAACAGTTACATGAAGAAACATAAATGCAAGAAACTGAACAAAAAGAACATAAAACTATTTAGCAAAGACAAACAAGGGCAAAACAATAATAGTATACAATATATTAAAAAAAACAAAAAATCAAAAACTTTGAGTTAAACCATGCCAATCCAACTTCATCCCACACTGTTTAGTCGCGAAGAGATCTACGAAAAGCCGGAAGATCTATCCCTAAAAATTCCAAGTCGTGTGATGATATGACTAATCTACACATTCTGGACATTGAGGCATAAAAACCAAAGTTGCTCTTAGAAGATTTTATAAATAGCAGATTTTGACTTCTGGTGACACGGTTGGAAACATGAAAAGAAATTGATTGCAACAGAGATGGGACATCACTTAAAGCATTAAGTATTTTGAAAATGCATATAAGATCCATCTCAGTTCTACGTCTCTCCAATGAAGACAGATTAAGAGATTGCTCTATTTCAAAATAAAAATAATTACCCCTTTGTAATCCGAGCAACCATGCCACATTATGTGGGTGAGATTCACCTACTAGGCCACGCCTGAAAACAATTTTCCAATTTTTATACTTATTTTACCAGGTAGTTAATTCAACAATGTTTGAGATTGTCCTCAAAACTGTTTTCCCTTTCTGTTGAAATAAATTTAAATATGAAACCTCCCTAGGGAGGAAATCCAGCCAGTCTGCAAGCATTTGGACAAACTCAAACATTGTTGAATTAACTACCTGGTAAAAGAAGAAGTTTAAAAATTGGAAAATTGTTTAGGCGTTGCCTAGTAGGTGATTTAGTTCAGCCGGATGAATCTCACCCACATAATAAGGGTTTTAACTCCTTTACTTCACAAAAGTCAACAAATGGAAGAGTTGAGAAAATGTGGATGTTTAAACATGGGCAGAATGGTGAATGTTACACAGTGTGTATAAGGTGGTGACTTAAACCAGCCAATGACAGGTCACAAGCCCTGTAAATGTTAAAAATTCCATATTCCCTTCTCAAAAATGTTTTCCCTCTTTGTTGAAATAAATTTAAATATGTTTTTATTCTACTCCATTTTGGCAAGTAAGCATTTCGATGCGTGCGAAAAGGGTAATTAATTAATAATTAAAAGGGAAATACGCAAATAATTATTTAAAATAGGCGTAACGTTTATGTTTTCTTCGGCATTCGTTGGACACCTTGGACGGGCTTTGGAAATCTGCTCAGGTGTTGAAATGTTACAGCCTATATCGGATATTTAATTTAATCGGAAATGGAGAAGCCTTCCTCGCCGAGACACGCAACACACTTCACAGAACATTAATTATATCACAATACCATTTTGTTTTAACTAGCAAACCATTACGTCGTCATCCCGTAAGGGTAGTTGAAGAATACAATGGTAATTATTTGCTATAGATCTAGCCGAAGAATGAATTGTGTACTAGAAATCTCATATTGTAAATAAAGACTCGCGTAGAGACACTCATTTTTCATAACTCGGAAACTATTTTCAAACACAAAAACATAAAAGATAAAATAGTTTATTATAAAAATAAAAGACGAGTGATACTTTAATCCACAAATTTGGCATATCTAGTTACCGGTTTCATCGCTTTCGCGACATCTTCGAGACTGGTATTTTTATTAAGGAGTTCAATGTATTTATACAAAACAGAGGTAAGGATAGATAATTTAAAGGTACATATATGAAAGTAAATTAAATAAAGTTATTTTTATCTCAAGGATCATTATAAAAATTTGTTCTTCGGGTTAACTAATGAGTTGATATAATGCTATTTTAATGAGTTTAAGTATTTTATTTTATTTTTAGTGTCCCATCCTTCGTGAGTGTGGTTTTTTAAATAATGATTTCTGAAAAACAAAGGGTAAAAAGTCTTTAGTAAAATTATATTACAATGGGTAAAGTAATGGAGAATGCACGTGTATTATCTATTCATTAAGTTATTTATTTATTTAAATCTTAAAGTAGGGCACACATATCATACATATTGTCATGTGTGTTCTAATAATAACATTGCAAATATATTTTATTTATAAATTGTTTATCACATATGTCTTGACCATTATTTTAAATTTTGAAATGTTTTTTTCTTCATAAATAGTTATTTTACGTCGGGTTTATTTTTTAATCTATTAATTTCGAGAATTTCTAATTTTTCAAGTTTATGGCCTTTAGGTGCAATATGAATTATTTTTACGTTATTTTTTAATTCAAAGGAATGTTTATTTTCTATGAAATGATTGGCAAAATTTGAATTATTTTTATAATTAGACCATGATTTTTTGTGCTCATTTATGCGTGTTTTAAAGGCTCTACCCGTTTGGCCTACGTAGCATGTATTTTTACAGTCGTGACAATTAAGAAGGTAAGTTCCTGAGTTGGAAAACTTATCTTTTTGTCTTTATATAATATTATATAATATATTACAATGAACTTCCATCAATAATTTTCACTTACAAACTTAAATGTGTTAAAATATTACAACAGAGATGAATAACATTTAAGAGAAGGTAATATAGAAGTCTAGGCATCTACAGGGTTTATGACCTATCAATGGCTGGTTTAAGTGGCCACTTTACACACTGTGTAACATTCACCATTCTGCCTATATTTGAACATCTATATTCCTTCAATTCTTCCATCTGTTGATGTTTGTGAAGTTCAATAGCTGAAACCTTTATTTATGCTGGTGAGATTCATCTAATTGAATTATTTCACCTACATACTAGGCAACGCCTGAAAATGTTATTTTTTCAATTTCTATACTTCTTTATGGACCAGGTAATTTATCAACAATATTTTGAGTTTGTCCAAATTTTTGTAGACAAGGACTGGATTCAACTCCCTAGGAAGCTGTTTATATTAAAATATTACAACAGAGATGAAGAACATTTAAGAGAAGGTAATACAGAAGTCTAAGTTAAGAGAAGGTAATATAATATAGAACTTCACAAACATCAACAGATGGAAGAATTGAAGGAATTTAGATGTTCAAATAAAGACAGAATGGTGAATGTTACACAGTGTGTAAAGTGGTAATAATACCATATAAACCATCTTTCTTTTCAACTGCCGAACTGTTAAAGGAATTTAATGCTTGAAGAGTGGAGGATATCTACGGAAAGTGTTGCATGCTCCAGGTGCATAAGGAGAGCCTCCCATCGGACCGTATTACGGGAAGGTTAAGAACAGAATGCCTCGCTTTACAGAGAATTAAAACTACTACGACCAAACATTATTGTATCTATATAAGACAGAAGCTTTTGAATAATTTACCACAAAATCTATGGCAAGAAATAAATTCCAAATGAAAAGCTTCCTGAAATAATTAACATTAACTGAATAAAAATATATGTGCCTGTGAATATCAATTTATTTTTTTTTATGTTTTTAATTATTTTTTTATAATTGTTAAATTTTCTCAATTTTTTTAACAGTCTTATTTTCTATTTATTGTATAACTTTTTTTTGCATTTTTGTATCTTTTTTACATTATTTTGTAAACTTGCCAAACAAAAGAACTAGACACTTTTTTGGCAAGTTCAACCTTAATTGTTCCATTTTTCTATTGTATGTATTATTTTTTATGCTAATAAAGGTTTTTTTTTGTTTTCAAAAGTGACGTATTCCTTAAGGGTAATAATATTTCTGTACACAGGAGTTCATTCTTTACCGTTTTGGAGTTAAACAGGCAGAAATGATCGCATTAAGCTATTATGTAAACAAATTACAACAGGGACGGAGAATACCTTAAATAAGGGAATATGGAAGTCTAGGCATTTACAGGGCTTACGACCTGTCATTGGCTGGTTTAAGTGACCACTTTACACACTGTGTAACATTCACCATTTTGCCTATGTTTGAAAATCCATATTTCTTCAATTCTTCCATTTGTTGATTTACATGGTTTTTGCGAGGAATTCAGTACTATGACGAAAAGTAATTTCGCCTGAGTTCGATAGGGATCATGTTAGGATCTGTGTTAAGATTTTGCCGGTAAAGTCTTGATAATTTGATGTTCCACTGTGATTTGTTATAGATACGTATTGTTTTTCTTCTGCTGATTGAGTGCATGTTGTATAGGGCAAATTATTCTAATGTTTCCTATATGTATTTGGGTCTCGTGTCGTTTGATTGATTTGTTTGTATTACTACGTTCTTCTTCCTTTCCGATGCGGGATCTGGAGTAATACTGGGAAATTAGAAAAAGGTGATTGTGCTGACCATGTGTATTTGATTGATCACAAACTGACAATACTGCAGCGAGGGGTACAATGAAAGTTTTTAAAGTTTATTTGTTTTGTTATTTTCACGGTTTGATTGTAAAGAAATATTAAATTTTCGCTTAATTAGTTTTAAAAAAATTAATGATATTGATAAGTATGCGAAACTGAAGAAAGACTGAAGTCTTTATGAAAAGTTTCGGGAAAGGGGTGGATGCTTTCATTGTTGATTTTAGTGAAGAAATTGAAGAAATATGGATGTTCAAACATAGGCAAAATGGTGAATGTTACACAGTGTGTAAAGTAGCCACTTAAACCAGCCAATAACAGGTCATAAGCCCTGTAAATGCCTAGATTGCCTATATTCCCTTATTTAAGGTATTCTCCATCCCTGTTGTAATTTGTTAATCTTATTGACTCCCGAGGGGGTGAAATCCAGTCTTTTATCTGCGAAAATTTGGACAAACTCAAATATTGTCAAGCTATTATATAGTTAAATAAAACACCGAAGTCCGATTTTATTGTAAAAATACTTTTTAAATACATTTCAATTCCAATTTTTACTATTTTTATTTTATTGAAACATGAAAATGAACTGTTTTAAAAACTAGTTGTTTATTATATGTTGTCTGCCCCTAAAATTAAAAATACTTACCTGGGGTGCTATCCTGAACCGCTCTCGCGGGACGACTCACTACTAAAATTGCATAATGCAATCGAATCAATGAAATGCATCGCAAAGAACTTGAACTTTGAATGTCCCGGTTAGTGAAGAAAGAGTCTATTGGTCTAAAGGGAAAAGCAGAAAAACCTGAAGCGGTTTATAGGCCTTGTTTTCATGTATAATATATATATGGTAAAATGGCAAGTCAATGGTCTCGTATTGATAAACCTGAATATAATATGATCAATATTGCCAATTTTAGTGATATTAGCCAATTAATAAAGCGTCTTTTAAACGGTAAATAGTCTCAAGAACGCAATATACTATACAGTACAGCACGTCTGCCAATTACAATGTACATACGTAGATTAAGTTATTTAAAAAAATAAAAAAATAATGCCCAATAGGTTAAGGATATTAGGTCGTGCGTTCCCAGAAATTATCAAATGGCGACGGTATCTACCTACTATCTACAAAAGCTTCTCTTCGGACATCTATCTCCCTTTGTTAACCAAGGAGTTGAAAGAATGTTTTGTTTATTTAGTTTTTTATTGCTTACTTCTTGACATGAACACTTGATAAATTTACTACTATGCTTTGTAATTTTTTTGATATCGTTTTAACTTTGCTAGAATTCCACTCGTCCATGCGCTTTGTAGCTGCACGATGATTGGTTATCTAGCTTTCATATATCAACTTTAAAATACCTAAATTTTGTAAATAGGGTCTAGAATTCCAGACGTCTATACGCTTAGTAGCTGCAAGATGTGTTGTAATCTTACTCCTTTTTATTACTGATATTATTTTTTTTTTAAATATCATTAATACAATAAACTAATTTTTAAAATGTGTAAATGGGGGCTAAATTTCTAACTGTCTTTGCGCTCTGTAGCTGTCGTCCTGTAATCTAGCTCCTATCTGTTATTATTTTTTATTGATCTTAATTGAAAACGAGGAACTAGAATTCCAACCGTCCATGCGCTCTGTAGCTGCAAGACGTACTGGGATATTTATTAATTGTACAGCGCCCTTGAGGAGATTTTCACAAAAAAGGCGCTTTATAAAGATCTATATATATAGATATATGGGTCTAACATAAAGTCCATAAAAACAATAGTAAACAATAACGACTATGTCACAAATGTCTATACTGATACATAGTAGCAATAACAATACCCTTAATCTAGGAATTTACTCTGATAAAGCATGCCAACTTCTACAACGGGTAGATTCCATTAAATACTCGTACCTTGGTGTTATCATTGATAGGAATTTGCGATGAGAGGCTCAGGTCCAAACTCTAGGTTGAGAAAGCTGCGCCATCTATTCTGCTCTCTTGGAGACATTCTGAATATTGGCACTCTCAGAAGTGTGTACTTTGCTCTGTTTCAATCCACTGCAACCTGTGAAATAGTTGGCTGGGGGGGTTGTGCGGCATCCATCTTAAAGCCTCTCATAATTTCACAGAAATTATTATTGAGAAGAATATTCCGGTGCCCTCCAACATACCCGTCAAAACAGTTGTTCCAATACATGAAGGTGCTGAGAATGAGGCGACTGTACCTAAAAGAAGCAATTCTACACTTCTGGTCCAACGATAAAGAGAGATCTCAGCAAAATGTTTATACGAGGTTTTTCCAGAACACGAATTATGTCATACCCAAAACCCGTATAACTTTTGCTCAGAGACATCTCTCTTTTAGCGCAATGAAAGTGTTCAATATTTTGGAAGAGCAAATTAAGCTCTCAATGACAATAATTATTTTTGAAAGAGGAGTTAAGGACTGGATTTTCCTTAGTGGCAGGGATTTGAGTGGAAAACTCCTTGATGATTTTCCGAATGTTTGAGTTTACTGTTTACCATATTGATGTGATATATATTTGTTTTTTTATTGTTATGATTATTATTGTTGTGTTTGTGTATCTGATCCTATTTAATATTTGTGATAATATACTCTTGTGTGTGTGTCAACTAATTGCTCGTCCCAACTCAACACATGACTTTAAATCCTGTGGAGTTGGGACTTATGCCTCAAATAATGTGCAATAAACTACCTTTAAATAAATAAATACATACTTAGAGAAGAAGAGTCTAAAACTGGCAATCCCAGCATAGAAAAGATCCATCTCTCTCGGTAGGCTGTTCAACAGACCGATCATTCTCCCCACGGGCATCATCAAACTCTTGAATAGTTGCTCAGTACATATAATTTTATGCGCTCCAAAATGTTGCGATTTTAAATTAACACGTTCAGAAGTTTGAAGGCCATCATAAGCGAGGTAATGCTCCTTCTGGCTCGCAAACTTGTAATACCGAGCATACCTTAAAGGATCAATGATGGGAACTGCAATGGGTAGTATCCACACTCTCTCATGTACAGGTAACGAAAAAATTTCTTATGTATTCTCTCCACCATTAGAAAGTAAGAGCCTTTTTCTGCTCATACTGTCAGTCACGTAAGCTTTATATTAAGTTTGAACTTGTTCTTTATCATATTTTTTATAGCCCATAAATCTTTATTTTTATCGATTGGTTTTAAACAAGATAAAGACGAGAATTTTAAATCTCGTTTTTTAAATAATCTTACTTATTTAAACTATTTGATTTTATGTACAAAGTTTAGTGAAGAAGGACCGGATGGGTTTTATTTTTTACATGCTGGCAACACTTCCGTGTAGCCTGACTCTTTTCCTCCACAACAAGACCGGTTCGAGGTTAGAACGTTGAGAAGAGTCGACGCGATAACACGTTTCGTGAAAAATGTCAATCCAATCTCCCGCCATGTGAGAAATACGCGGCGTCATCCGTTATCCGTTTGGAAGGAAAAACCTCCCGTTGAGGTGAATATCTTCACTCCGTCGTTACTGAAGATAAAACTTGGGTTGCACACTACACGCCCGATACCAAAAGGTAGTCTCAACAGTGGCGTCATACTTCAGCCTCCACCAAAAAGTTCAAAACCACCATTTCAGCGAAGAAAATCATGGCATGCGTGTTTTGGGACTGTCAAGGCACAATTTCAATTGAATATATGCCTCAAGGGAAGACCATCAACTCTGCAAGATACTATGAGACCATAAAAAAATTGCGAAGGGTGATTTAGAACAAGAGGAGAGGCATGCTGACAAAGGGAGTCTGCCTGCTGCACGATAATGCCAGACCGCACACGGCCAACGCTACGAAGGAACTGCTCGTCTCGAACCATCCCGCGCATTCTCCTGACCTAGCACCTTCAGATGACTATCTCTTTACCTTCCTGAAGCTGCACATGGGTGAAAAAAGGTTTTCAACCGACGAGGAGGTAAAGTTGGAGAAAAGGACGAAGGTGTTGGCGAGAAAATACTTCAAAGAAGGCATCAAAAAGTTGATACCCCGCTTCATCACCTGCATTGAGAGGAATGGTGACAATGTCAAAAAATAGCTTGCATATGTATATATATATATATATATAGTTGGATAATTTATAAAGCGCCATTTTTGTGAAAATCACCTCAAGGGCGCTGTACAATTAATAAATATCCCAGTACGTCTTGCAGCTACAGAGCGCATGGACGGTTGGGATTCTAGTTCCTCGCTTTCAATTCAGATCAATCAAAAATTATAACAGATAGGAGCTAGATTACAGGACGTCTTGCAGCTACAGAGCGCATAGACAGTTAGAAATTTAGCCCCCATTTACACATTTTAAAAATTGACAAATAAATTTAGTGTATAAAAAAAATAAAATAATAAGAATAATAAAAACGAGTAAGATTACAACACGCCTTGCAGCTACTAAGCGCATAGACGATTGGAATTCTAGACCCCGTTTACAAAATTTAGGTATTTTAAAGTTGATATATGAAAGCTAGATAACCAATCATAGTGCAGCTACAAAGCGCATGGACGAGAGGAATTCCAGCAAAGTTAAAACAATATCAATAAATTTATAAAAAATAGAGTATAGTAGTAAATTGGTCAAGTGTTCATGCCAAGAAGTGAGCAATAAAAAACTAAATAAATCAAACACTGTTTCAACTCCATGGTTAACAAAGGGAGATAGATGTCCGAAGAGAAGCTTTTGTAGACAGTAGGTAGATATCGTCGCCATGTGGCCCGCTGGCTGGTAGATATTTTCTGGAAACGCACGTGTGCACATCAAAAACAGAGAAAGAATTGTATGAAAAAGAAAGTTTCATTACGACATTAATAATTTGTTTCAAACAGTGCATTTAAGAACGTTTTAAAATTGATAATTGTCGTTTTAAAAATGTCTATTTCACAAGTAAATTTAAAACAAACATACACAAACACATCCATATATATATATATGGATGTGTTTGTGTATGTGTATGTATATGCATGTATGTTGTATGTATACATTTAAATAAATTTTAATTTCTTTTTTCATTGTTTTGTATTTACTTACTATTTCTTCTTCTTCTCTTCCTTCCCTATTTTCCCATCCCACTTCCTTTCACCCATAGCGAACTGTACGTTTTGTTCCTATTTGAAAGCCTTAATTGGTCTTGTTATTTGTTGTTATTCTTTATGTATTGATTATTACTATCACTGTGTTGGTTTCAAAAATAAATAAATTAAATAAAATAAAATAATAATTAGAAATCTCATAATACTTTTTTTAAAAGTTTTTCGCAAATATCTTAGCAACTCCTTCAATACAAATTTCTAAATTTGCTTCTATTACGCTCATTTACCAAAATGTAATAATATTTATTTTTTATTAGGTACCTTGATAATCGATGATTGTGCCTATTTTCGGTCAAAAACTATTATATTGTTTGCATTTTAAATAATAATGTATTTCTTAATGATCAATATTTGTGATTAAAACAAAAATTTTAACATTTGGCACACCTCTCTCTTGTGTGTTTAAGTAAAATAACGAGTAGTATTGAAGTCAAGTTACTGAGCGTTTATAAGCCAAACTATTGTATATCGTGTTGTAATATAAACACGCAGTACATACGGGTACTCAGTAGGTAAGTAATGTCGTGAAAGGTTATGGATTGATTTACCTACAATACTCGATAGACGCCTGCATATTATATATTCATATATGGTGCTTTATGTGTCGTTTTGACCTATAACAATGCAGAGGGCAATTACAGGCGCTATCTTTATTATTATTATTATGGGGATAATTTATGCATTGCCATTTTTGTCAAAATCACCCCAAGGGCGCTGTACAGTAAATATACCGACACGTCTAGACCAGTATTCCCCAACCCCCGGGCCGTGGACCAAATGGTACTGGGCCGCGCAAGGGCCTGCTTAAAAACCAAAATTACTTTTGAAAAATCGAACATACCTATAAAATTGATCATAGTGTTGTAATGACTGAACATTAATATTCTTAGATCTGTTGTGTGCCAACCTTGTTTCAAACCCTTTTTGTCATATTGAAAACTATCGCAATTCCTGGTTATATTCAATATGAGTGCCATCTTTCGTATTTTGACCACACATTTTTTTTCCCAATCGTTTCCTATTTCTTTGACACAAGAGTTATTTATTTCATTTTTTCCGGTGGTCATCTCTGGTGGTCATTTACTTATACAAGACAATAATTTATTGTCTTAATTCGTTTGCGTAATATTGTTCAAATTTATCTTTTATGCCTAAAAGAGCAGATGTCTTTTGATTAAAGGATCATATCTTTAAGCTCTAAGAAGTTTGCATTCATTTAATACAATACTTAAATTCCGATTGTTAGATATTGGTTATATTGCGATCTCTCCAAGTTGCACTTTTCTTAACTGAAGCTATTATTATCCCCTCCATTTAATGTAAAAATACACTTTATAACCCAATACATTGGTTTCAGGAGGACACATTGAAAGAAATTAGATTCCTAACTTAGTACGTCGTGACTACGACAATTTATTATAAAATATAAACTTGAATATTATTAATTATAAGTACAGTAAACCCAACGAGTGTACATAGTTGGAGACATCTTGTAATCTTCAAAAGTGAACTAAATAAAACAATACCATCTTCGAAGCTGCCTTTTATTGACGACTGGAGGGCGATTCAATTACTCATTACAAAGTGCCCCTCAACACCTCACACGGCACTTAACAGATCATTCCTTGAACTAGGAAAACAAAACAAAGTGTTTTTCCAAAAATAATTTTATTCATTAGTAAGTATAAATATATATTTACTTTTTACCCTGGTTCCCCTATTCCTAAATCTCTAGTGCCATTTTGGGGTTTTCTGCAGTAAAAGCGTGTAATAATAAGTTAATTATGTTTATTTTATTATAATATCAAAATTTTGAATTGGTCAACTATATTATGAAAATCCCTCTCCTCCACTCCTCCACTTTATTTCCTCATCCCTTAACCTTCTTAAGAGCTCTTTTTTTTCTTATGTCTTAAATAATATATTATTTTTCTCTTTACTGTGTAACATGTTCTCTCATTATATTTGTGAAAAACTTTAACTCGATGTATGTACTATTTTTTATAGTTTGTATAATATTATATAACAACTGTTATTTTTCCTTAATAAATAAAATTGAAATTAAAAAAATATCTGCAAGATATTAAAATAACATAAAAATCCCGATATTAAACCCAGCATTATAAAAATTATTTTCTCTATCTTGGAAAAAAATACTTTCAACTTTCCGTTGAACCTTAAAAATTATGAAAATACCCATGAACCCAAAAGAAAATTAAAAAATTATCTGAAATTTAAATTGAATAATCCATTCAATGTTATATATTTTTTCTTAATTTTTCTCACAAACCGTGTGTTTTCTCGACTATTATTTGTCACTCTAACTTATGAACGGTTGGTATTCTAGTTCCTCGTTTCCAATTATAATTTTATTTAATAACAGATAGAAGTTTGATTACAGCATGTCTTGCAGCTACAGAGCGCATGGCAGACCCACCCTCACCCACCCTCTTTCTCTCACAAACACACAAATTATTATTATATACCTTTTGTTTATGCATAATGTATTTTTGTGGATATCGGTTATTGCTTTCATTTTACGTTTTTTCGTTTGTACATGTATATTACTGTTAATATCCCAAAATATTTTTTAAATATATTTTTTTATTTAATGCACAAAATACACAATTTCATCATAGAGCACAATCATATTTTTTTATGCCCTGACTTGTTAGAAAATTCCGTTTTAAGTCGGGACTCTTCTATATATAAATCAAAAACACTTATCAACATATTAAACAATATACAAAATAATATATTTTGTACATTTAAACAACTTTTTCATTGTTGTATTTTTTTAACATTTGCACTCGTTCAGATTGTATGCATACGTGTAATTTTTAAACTTTTTTTATTATTCTTAATGACAGGCGTCGTTGGTTAGACGGCCGACTGTGAAACTGGCGTCGCGGGTTCGATTCCCGCCAGTTGTAATGAAAAAAATCCATGAAAGATTTTATTCTCAATTGTTCTGGGTGTTGTGGTGAATTTTTCACTACCCCCTTCCGTATCCCCTCTTTCCCACCTGCTGACAAGTCTCTGAAATAGAGGCTTAGCGGATTATTCTTTTAATTAAAAAAAAATATAAAATAAAAAAAATAGAAAAATAATAATAATAAAAAAGTATACATGTCGAAAAATGGAATGCAGAAAAGTTATATAATAATACATGGCAATATGTTATTTATAATTTATAGTAAATAAAAAAAGAATGTGCATTGCCAATCTCATCGCTTCTTGACAGGTTAAGATACTAAGTATGTGATTTTTACACAAATAAATAACACGTCAAGTTACGTAAATATTTAGATAAACGCGTGGACTGAATAAACTATGTAAAACTTGCCGATTTCAAACTAATTTCTTACTGAAACCTGTGCAATATATTATCCTTCTTTATTGCGGAAATCAAACTACTGACCTCGTAAAATCACCGCGAAATAAAAAGCGCAGCTAAATACTCCACAAATTTGACCTTTCAAATTAACTACATAATAATCATTTGCTTATTAAATATTGAGGTGTAAAACTACCTTCTAGACAATCGTTGGGTACAAACATAAGTTGCTTCCGCTTTTCTCCAAGTTTAAAAATGGATACAAAAAGTAAAGCAAAATGGTAAACAATATTTTGAGTTTGTCAAAATTTCTTTAGACAAGGAATGAATTTAATCCCGTAGGAAGCTGTTAATATTAACATATTACAACAGAGATGAAGAACATTTTAGAGAAAGGCATCTAGAAGTTTAGACATCGACAGGAATCTTCTACTATTTTCCCTTCCCGCATTGATACTTATCATTTAACATTTATTTGTTAGTGTTATTCAAAATTAATATGCGCAGCTTTCTTACTTTTTATTTCTCTTTTTATACAGGTTCAAAATATTTCTATCACCAAATATTTAATTTTTCAAGTATTTTTATAACTAGTAATATTATTTTTAAACCGTGTATCTTTTTTTTTGATTTTTTAATTTATAAATAACTGTTTAGTAATAATTTGTTTTAAATACTATATTTGACTTATTTCACTTACATGTATGTTTTTATTATGTGCAACTTATATGTAAAAGGCACTAAGTGCCGTTTATTTCAATAAAATAAAATAAAATGTATCCAAAGAATTATGAATAGTCCAGAAAGAGCGTAGAATCATATTTGAATACATCGGACTGTGTCCACAAAACCCCCACTTTGCGTCACTTACGCCGCGCGCATGCGTGAAGTCGCCGCGTAATGTTGCCAGATCGCGAAAAACATAATCATAACTCAAATGTAAGATTTTTTTTTTTTTTTAAAGCAATTTGTTAATTTCTCTAAAATTTGATTGTCCATTAAATAAGTAAAGAGTCATTTAATAAGATTAATTGAATTAATGAACTTTGAACTTAAAAAGTGAAACAAATTTTATTTTACATAAAATGGATATGTTTATGTCATTTTAAATAATATTTGATGTTACTAAAGGTAATGCCGGTCAAATGTCCACCACGGCATTGTTTTTTTTTATTTTTTATTAATAAACAAATTAAAATACAATATTACAACTAAATTTATTTTTTTTACAATAATCAAATACATATATTTACATAAACGTTTCCCATTACGTAAAAGAAATAAACAATTCTTGTGTACATCATGGAGAGTGACGTCTTACAATAGATTATTTTATTTTAATCAGTTGTATTTTTAAAATAACATATTTAAATTACAAAAAAGATATTAACGGTGTTTTCAATCAGTGTTACATAAAGAAGAATTATAGAAGTATTTTTTTACTTCTTTCTTAAATATATTGTATTCCTGACTGTACTTTTTATTATCTTTGTTCATTTCATTGAATAAAAATATTCCTCTGTAAGTATAATGATGTTGTGCAGTAGTTGTTTTTAATTTAGGAATTAAGATATTATCCGAGAGGTCCAATTTTCATTAGTTCTCTCATTAGATGAGCAAAGTGGCGTAAAAAATTTACTACCCTGGCCACACTAACAAAATGTCAATTTTGTTTTCTTCTATCTGACAGATAGAAAAAAAATTAAATTTTTGACTAACGCATTTGCTACTTACACATGCATTTGCTACTTACACATGCATTTGCTACTTACATATGCATTTGCTACTTACACATGAAATGTGTTCCCATCCTGTTCTTTAAGATCTCAGCAGTATTTCTACACTTTCAAACGATACAACACGGCATAGTTGAATTCAAATCGGGAGTTGCAGACTGAGCGACGTGTTTTATCCTCTAAGATACAGAATTTAATACTTTATTTTTTACCGCGTGTAAGAAAACTTTTTTTGCATACAATTTCTCATACGGCTAAAGTTCCTTCAGGAAGAGGAGACCGCAGATCACGTTCTATTTAACTGCAGATTGTTACCTAATGGCGAATTTTTTATGGACATTTGCTTACTGGGTCTATCTTTTCCACTTAATATTCATCATCTTCTTTCTTTGTCCTGTCCTATGATCAGTAGTGTGATAGTTAAACATTTAAGGAAATACAAAAAAAAAATCTAAGACACGAAGTATATAATATTCTGACAAACTAAATAATTTACGAAATTAAAATTAAATAAATTACTTATTATTATTTTATTGTTCAGCCCTGTTCTATAAATTGTTTACATGTGATCCACTCGTTAAAAAATGTTGTCAAATCTTTCGTTAATTTGCAACAACTTTGCAACCTTGCAACAAAAACATTGGTAAATTAAGACATGTATCACTCAAATTTGGGTGCTTTGCCGAGAAAAGAATGGAAAAAGTTCCTTCAGTCCGGGATTCTGGATCTATTTCACAAACATAACTGTTTTATTTATCCGCTCGGACACCAACAAAATTATTACTTCGGGATAATATTTCACAACAAAAAATTACTTTCATTATTTATTTACTAAGTTATTTATTTATTATATATATACAGCCTAAGCCAATTACAACAGTTACATGAAGAAACATACATGTAAGAAATTGAACAAAAAAAACATAAATCTATTTAGCAAAGACAAACAAGGGCAAAACAATAATTGTATACAATATATTTAAAAAAACGAAAAATCAAAAACTTTGAGCTAAACCATGCCAATCCAACTTCATCCCACACTGTTTAGTCGCGAAGAGATCTACGAAAAGCCGGAAGATCTATCCCGAAAAATTCCAAGTCGTGTGATGAATTGACTAATCTCATTCTGGACATTGGGGCATAAAAACCAAAGTTGCTCTTAGAAGATTTTATAAATAGCAGATTTTGACTTCTGGTGACACGGTTGGGAACATGAAAAGAAATTGATTGCAACAGAGATGGGACATCACTTAAAGCATTAAGTATTTTGAAAATGCATGTAAGGTCCATCTCAGTTCTACGTCTCTCCAATGTAGATAGATTAAGAGATTGCTCTATTTCCAAATAAGAATAATTACCCCTTTGTAATCCGAGCAACCATGCCACTTTTCTTAAAAAACGGTGTTGGATAGACTCGATATGGTCAATATGAGTCCTGTAGAATGGAGACCAAATAGGAGAAGCGTATTCTAGATGGGGTCGAACTAGTGAGCAATAAAGAGTTTTGAAACTATTATTATCAACCATACAGTGGATTTTTGCGCCATACAAATAAAGGGCAACATTAAAAGGATTGAAAGAAAGTGGAGAAATAATGGTTTTGCACTTACCTTTCACCCTTTACGTAAATTGATGACGAAATCATAATGCAACACGAATAATGATTCTTTTATCAGTAATTATTGTGATGAGCGTCACGGCATATAAACCAGGCAGAACTTGAACTTTCTTATTTTTTCAATTATGTTATTTACCGCTTAAAAATATTTATGCATTTTTCTTGTTTTTTTTATAACTAATTTTGTAAAAATACATTATGTTTATTTATCAAACACAATATATACATATAAGGGCGGACATATTGCCTTAAGGCATTTTATCTCTACCTACCCTAACTTTACTCAAATTTGCACCGTCGGGGATCTGCAATGTAAAAAAATTGGTAATAGTTTCTTTTTTGGGTAATACCGTGTGTGTTACATTTGTTTCGACGTTTTGGCTACCATTGCTGGGGCCGTTTTCAACATAAACCGTGTGTTTTTTTAGAAAAAAATATGTGTTTTTATTTTAATGTTTATTTTTTAACATAAGTACCTACATAAGGGCGATAAAGAAATAGAAGTAATCGTTATCGGTAAGCGCCGGTATAAAGGTCATAAAAACGTAAATAAGATGTTGTTTTTAATTAAATATTACAACCAGAATTATATTCTTTAAAAAAAGAAAACAATTCTATAAAAAAAGGTTTTGACTAAAGTACTTCAATAAATTATTATTATTTTTAGTATTATCGAAGGCATAATTTTACGTAGAAATAAAAGAAAATGTCACAAAAATGTATGTGATTTAAAATGCTTGTATTTCTTTTCAAAAACAATAAGTTAAGATTTTGCTTCGGCCACCTTCGTGTTCAATTTATTATCTTTAAAACGACAAATTTTAGTTCAATACTTGGTCTTTATTGATATCCCAGATACCTAAGTTTAGTCTAAATTTGGAATGGCGTATTCTGCCGGTCTAAAAGTAATTATATTTTAGTTACATAAAACTTTCAAGTATATTTTTTAAAAGAAATACCTTTAAAAATATTGTTTTTAACTAATTTATGTTTTTTTTATTATTTTATTATTGCGCGATTAAAAAAAGAACATTCGTTATAAAATGGCAAAATCGTACGATTTCCTAATTTTGCGTTCGTTTTACTAGACTACAGCCTTAAGGTAAATCATCCTCTTGAGAAATTATAAGCACGTTGTAATGTTTTGTCCTAATATTGTTAAAGATGCTGCGTGCTAAATCTACTGTAGATTATCTGGAATGTTCTCCATTCAACGCGGAGATATAATGTTCAATGATCAATCAACGTCGATTCTTTCTTGTTCAACTGATTTAACTGATATTTTAAACACCTTAAGATTAACTACAGATGGATTAGTTACTAAAATGCCATAAAGAACTCATCCTTTATTCTTATGAAATATTTAAAAACCATGCATCATAACTACTTCTGTTGCAATTGACATTGCAAAAGTAACCACTAATGTGACTCATTATTCATATATTTATTAAATGTTCGATGATAGAATCGCTTTTCTCCTTATTTTTAACCTCATCTACATATTACACAGCACGTGCACTGGTATCTTGAGAAATTTTACTGTACTCGTATCTAATTTATATTTATTTTGAATAATTTTGATGTTATTATTATTATTTGAATTTATTAAGCAGAATTTAATAAAATTAAAAAAAACACATGTAAAAAAGAAGGTCTTTCCTAAACACAGGAATTTCCTAACCTGAAACAAAGAAACTCTGTGCATTTTAAAACTGTGAAAATAATTATAATAAAGTAGAAAACGCATTTTTAACACGTATTTACGTACTAAATACACGCTAACAGAGCGATCTCTTCGCGCGAAATTCCGTTCAGAATCCCAGCCCAGGGCTTCAAATATGATGGCTATCTTCATCTGTACATATCGAGACGGTAAACTTTTGTACTATCTGTATCTTACCTCGGTATGTCCTACCGACTTGTCATCTCGACGTCATATTATCGAATAGAACCAATGAATTACCCCGAAATATTAGTCCGCATTCTTTACTTCATTAACATTTAGTATAATTTTTATTTACATTTTAAATAGGCTTCTTTGATAAAAAATGCCCACATCCAAGCTAATAAATTTCAATTTGGGCAAAAAATGCTCGCTTAAATATTTTATTTTTTTTACTTTTGACAATTACCAAGACGGTATGCTTAACGATCGTCTGCATTTATCTACTAAGCAATAACAAGGCTGGCTCCTTTAGCGTCTCGATACGCACACTCAGAAATATAATAAAACAAATGATCACTTGATTGATCCGGAATATAAAAAAAGAGTTTCCCACACTCACAACACTAGATTAAAAAATAAGGGCTCCCTGTCTGTTCCCCGAATTACAAATTACTTCGGAGAGCGAACATTAAATTGCGTTGTTCCAAGATTGTTCAATGATCTCCCACAAACCATCATCAACATGAAAAACCTTCAAATGAAAAAAAAAGAACTGAAGAAATATCTTCTTGATACTTTATAGTTCCTGTTTATAAATAAATCTGTAAAATACAAATAAAATAAATGTAAATGTAAATAAAAAATGTTTCCCACCGAAAAGTCTATAGACTTAGTGGGTAACAAATTCATTTATGTATTTTTTAATTATAAAATAAACGCTGCTCTGCAGCACTGAAACTGAAATGGGAAAAATATAATTACAAAATTTATTTTTTACACTGGCAACATTTTACGGCTAAATGCTCTTGTATATTAAATAGGGCGGCATCTATCCAGTCTAGCCACTGCATCTAGCCGCTCGTTTTCAGAACACACAGCTATGTCTGAATTTAATTCGACTTAAAAATTTACTTATTCCCTCTCATATTTTTAATAAGCTTTTAAGAAAAACAGTGCCAATCTCAGAAGGATTAAAATTTAAATAAATTGTAATTAAAGGAAATATTGCTCGTTGGAACAAAAAATTTGTCATTTTTAATGCGTAGGTAAACGTATCGAGGGGTTCTAGACCCGTCGGTGTAAACCGACGTACTTATATCAAAATTTGATGGTGGAGGGACCCCTCGATACAAATAAGTAAAAGTGCAGATAGTACAAAAGTTAAGTATACCGTCTCGATATATACAGATGAAGATAGCGTTCATAATTGAGGCCCAGATAAGAGTACGAACGTCAACACATCTTTTACGCTGCCGTCTCCATGTGGGCGGGGGCATTCTTATCTGGGGGAGCAGTATACGTCTCCAAACATTGTATGTAAGTTATCAATTTCTATTTGGCTAACATAAAATGGTGAGCATATTCATATCAAAACTCTCTACTTCTCGCTTCCGGTACTCATTTTACTAACGAATTTGAAATCACTTAATTAGGAGTTATACTCTCATTACAATAACAAATTTAATGTAGATTATTCTTTAGTACATACACAATCCATTAAGAAAGTGTTGTATTTACATATTCATATTATTTAAAAACTTTGGTTGCAAATCGGATAAATTTAAGGAATACACGTGTATTGCATGAAAATATAATGTGCGCTCATTCACTTCTTGTTCGCGCCTTAAACATCTGCATTTATTTATTTGATTTACAAACAATATCAATATTTAATAATGAACGACAGAAGTTTCGGTTAAGCCAGTTATGTCCAATAAAACGAGTATCGGTCGAAACTTCGGCTAAGCTGAAACCTGCGGGCGGGATGTTTCGGATTACTAGTAAATCTCTAAAAATGTTAGGCTTCATGTTACGTGTGACTAAGAAATTCAAAAACATGGGCACTTTGAAGTTGATGTACACTTCATTAGTGAGAAGCCAGTTAGAGTATAACTCTACAATATGGACTCCTTACTACAACTGTCATCAAAATCCTTTTGAAAGAGTCCAAAAAAAATTCTTACAGTATATAAATTTTAAACTAAGAATCAGTCATGAATTTTTAAATTACGATTTTTTACTAAAACATTAAATTTGTTCAAACTTAACGATAGACGATTGTAAATTCAATATGGGATTGCCCTGAACTATTATCTCTCATCAACTTCAGGGTGCCTGGAAGAATGACTAGACAGGTGCCACCGTTTTGTAGCAACAATTCACGGACAGTGTATACTTGTAATGCCGTATTAAATAGACTTCATGAACTCGGCAATAGTTATTCCCACGTATCTGATATATTTAGTACAGGGTATTGTTCCTATAGAACAAACCTTTAGAACTTTTTCAAAGATGGTGAATGGTAATTATATTTTTTTATTCATGCATTTCATAATATATATATACAGTTGTTTGTTCACTTTGCCTAGCTGTGTGAAACAGTACTTATGATTTTCTTGTTGTTTTACTGTAGAACGTTTTATTACTTAAACTTTCTGCTGAATATGCTGTATATTTTTTAAGTTAATTTTTAAAATATAAATATTGTATAATTTTTGGTTTATTTATTTTTTTATAAATCTTGGGTATAAGGAAATTCATGTTTTAAAAAAAACAAATATTATGCCAAATATGTTCATATTATAAATGTTTGTAAAAGGCAGATTTCGGGAGAGCACTCCACCCGTCGATGGGAGGAGTGCTCTCCCGAAACTATAGTAGTGTTCTTGTAAAATAATAAAATTGTGTTACACTAATAACAAAGTTTTATTTTCATTATAATTTATAATAAAGTGTTACGAAGTGAATGCCGATTCAATTTTTTTTTAAACTATTGACGTACTTAAAAACATGCTAAGCATTTGAGTGATCACAATGAACAATAATGAACATGCTTAGGCTATCGCAGTCATAAGTCAACTCGCGTGTAATCTCTAAGTCCACGCTCATGTCGGTTTGTTTTTTGTTTTCGTCGTAAATAAATAGAGTTCACTAGCAAAAAATCAGCGTTTACCATAAAAAAGAATACAGTATATTGCATTTGCAAAATAGTAAGGAGTATCTAATACAAAAAAGTGAAAATTAAATTACAATTACTATGGCGACTGTTTTTCTTAACATTTGGCTTGCCAACCGCCGACTAAATGCAATAAATAGCATGATAAATAATAAATAAATATAAAAAAATAGAAGTTTTGGAATATTTTCCATATTTACACCGATAAAATTCAAATATGTTATTGCGCAGCAGGATTATACGTCGCGAAACGTAAACATTTTTTCATTTAATATTAGGTGTTCACGGATGCTCCATTGTGATCGTGAATACGATAAATTGTTATCATTATGTATTGGGTATTTGTGTGAGCTACGAGTACATTACTTATGATTTGAATCTGAGCATGTGCGATTTTTTAATAAGGTATAATACTAAAAGGCAAAATGCCGGCCACATTGTAAATGTTTTTATGTGCATTTCTATAGGAATATTATATATATTTCTTACTGACCTATTTTGGATAATCTGGATTTCAGATATAAGCTTTTTAGTTACAAAACCCCATATCCATGATAAATACATTAAGTGTGAGTGAATCAAGTGAAACATCGAACCATTATCTCTTGCCTTTTATTTAATTGTGGATTTTATTCCACACTTATTTTGATGAACTCATGGGGTTAAATAATAAAAACGCCTTATTTCGGGCGTTTTGAAGTGACTTTAAACTTATTATAAATAGTTTCAGTTTTCAACAATGTTTGATTATGTCCAAATGCTTGCAGACTGGCTGGATTTCCTCCCTAGGGAGTTGTTCGTATTTAAATTTATTTCAACAGAGAACGAAAAAGTTTTTGAGAAGGGAATATGGAAGTCTAGGCATTTACAGGGCTTCTGACCTGTCATCGGCTGGTTTAAGTGGCCACTTTACACACTGTGTAACATTCACCATTCTGCCCATGTTCGAACGTCCGCATATCCTCAACTCTTCCATCTGTTGACTTTTGTGAAGTAAAAGAGCTGAAACCTTTATCACGTGGGTGAGATTCATCCGGCTGAACCAAATCACCTACTAGGCAACGCCTGGAAACAATTTTCCAATTTTTATACTTCTTCTTTTACCAGGTAGTAATTCAACAATGTTTGATTATGTCCAAATGCTTGCGGACTGGCTGGATTTCCTCCTGACAGGTCATAAGCCCTGTAAATGCCTAGACTTCCATATTCCCTTCTCAAAAACTTTTTCGTTCTCTGTTGAAATAAATTTAAATAGTTTCAGTTTTGGCTGAAAATCTTATTTCAGTCGGACACTAATATTAAAATCATTCACTTTGTGGTAAAACATTTCATTGAATGTTAGTGAATAATTTCATATTGTCATTATTGTAGAACGGCGAAATAGGACATCGATTTTCTTTTATATTTGATCCTGAAAAGGTGATATAAAGTCTTTATATTCTAGGTTTTAAAAATTTTAATACGCATAACTAACTCAAGTACCAAATTATATACTTTTGTACTTATCAGGTTGTGACATAAAGTGTCTGATGAATCGTGTAAATAAGATTCACCTTTGCGATTTAAAAATAAATTTATGACAGCGGATAGTAAATTGATTCTCCAAACTGACAATATAAGCTAGTGGATGCAGCCAACAATCCATTAAAAATGTATTCAGACCAGAGAATATCAACGTGTATTAACACTGACTAACCTGGTGTTGAGTCATCTTCCTTGTCGGCGATCAGCTCAAGCTGTCAGGGAAATTGTTGATCAGGAAAACACACAATTTCGTCTGGAGGCGGTGGATGATGATGAACGGCGACAGATTGATGATAAATTTGCGGCGTTGTGCGAGTTAAACTTAAACCGAAACAGCGGACAATGCTTTTTTCAATTCAAAAACGTACGAACACAGTCGAAAAAGCGAAGAGAAGCGCGCGCGGGCCAAACAGTGCAGCCAAACCAAAAATGTCCTGTCAGGTGTAGCAATCTCACAAAACCAAAATTAGCCAGTATCTACTTACATATTATGGTTCTTCTGGCTAAAATACATCGAAATAAATTATAGGCTCAACCAGTGTCAAAATTTTTTTAAACCGCTCTCGTGTAAGGTTGAAGAACATCTCATGTGTAGTTGTTCTACTGTCATGATAATATAACCACTTACCACTTTTCTATATCTACCAGTTTCGTGACATACCCGTTTCTTCGTCAGGATTCTAACTGCACCAATATGTAATTCTCTCTGTGTACACCTTAATTATATAAACACCTTAATAATCAAAAACCTTTCAATGCATATTGTTATGCCACTACTACTTTGATAGGTACTAATAGTATCCAGTCCCAACTCACAGGTATCTTATTTTCTGATTCTGATACATACGTATACATACAGTCGGCCTCGTGGCGTAATGGTCAGCGCGTTTGCCTACCATGCAATAGGTCTCAGGTTCGATTCCCGACCATGGTTGATATGAAATTTTTTTATTTTTTTATTTCAAAATACAAAAATGTACAAAAACACAATTGTATTCCCATGAGTTAGCAAACTCACTCTGGGATTGATACAATTAAAATAAATAAATAAATAAATAATAATAAATAAATAAATAATAAATAAATAAATAAATAAATAAATAAATAAATAAATAAATAAATAAATATAAATAAATAAATAAATAAATAAATAAATAAATAAAATTTGAAAGGAAGTTTTTATACGAAAATATTTCTTAGTCCCAGAACTGGCACCTGAAGTGTAAGACTGATCATCTTCATCATCATCATCATTATTCCCTTTCGGTAACTAATGGTGCATAGGGCACTGCATTGGTACACCAATCGCAGGGTATTTTGTTTTTTTTGTTACATGAAGGTAAGATGATCAGTCTTACGTTTACAAAAAACATAGTAAATGTTGGTTCCACAGATACTAAAGATCTCTATTTGCGCATGCGCGGACTTGTGAAACTCTGTACTGAGGGTCCGTTTTGAAGGAACCTAAGCAGTTACGCAATTTCATATTCCAGAATCAGATGAGCGCAATGTATTTTATTCCAGTGCGCGCATGACTGCGCCGTCGGAAGGTTGTGTGTGGGGTTGTCGCAATTTTTAAGAAGTTATTAATGAATGAACATCGAACCAATCTCAGATCGCTTTGATTAAAACAACAAACCAAATATTTCTTGTAGTTGTTTAAAAGATTAGTTAATTTATAGATGATTTTATTAAATAAATAAAAAATAGATGGTGATTGTTTAGAATTCTAGTTTTTAGAGAAGCATCGGTTCATTCCAATATTTGGACGGAACTATATATACTTATCTAAATAAATTGTTAATTTAAATAAATATATCTACATACATACATACATACGAAGCCGAGTCTTAGTAGTAAGTAATTTTGATTAAATAATACAAAAACTAATCGCCTGCCCGGCAGTCAATTCCGTTTTTATCCACTCGTTATTTCTTATCCTCTTTTCTCTCATGTAAATTCTCAATTTCTATAGCATTATCTACTTTATACTATACACATTAAACATTATCTGATTTAAATCGGGTTTAAGCGTAAAATTAATTTATATCGCCTATAATTAGATTAGCAAAAAACGGCGAACTCTTCCGGTGAAATATTTCGGATGATCTAATTTGGCCGCCATTTTGAAACGGAAACGGCGAAATTTCCTTCGTTCTTTCCGGTCACATGACACTCACACATTGCCAACTCATTGTGCTTTCCCTGTCATGCACACAACGTCGTAATGATAACTTAAGAGACAACATGTGATCAACGATGCAAGGATTAGTTTCTTACCTCCGGCGTTTTAATCACTTCGGTTTTTCAGTAAAATGCGTTTTAATCTCAGAGTAATAATGCGTGAACTTATAGAGAAGCCCTATCACTATGTTTTATAGAACGCAAGCGATGTGGTTTGTTGCTTAGCAACAAATTGGTGGCCACTTTGTTTTTTTTTTTTTCACAACATTAACATAACGGTTTGATCGGATGTTTTTGAAGCTGTGCTTGGCTTTGTTTGTAAAAAACTTGGATATTTACGTTATAATAAATAAAATTCGACTATGATGAATTGCAGTATGTTTGGTTGCAGCAGTAGGAGCGTCAAATGTGTTAAAGGAGACAGTTTTCACGGGTAATTGATTTCGAATATTTGCCCACGATTTACATTGATTTTTGGCATTTATTGTCCCGACGCGTGTATCATGTTGCTTATAAACTTTCTTTATATCAACATATTTACTTCAGATTCTATTTTTTCTCAATTAAGGGAATAAATTTGTGAATTTCATAATGAAGTTCATAATGGAGTTCTGGTACCAACCCTAATGTATGGAAGCGAAGCATGGAGTTGGAAAAAAAGGGACGAAAGTAGACTGAATGCTGTTGAAATGCGATCCCTCAGGCGAATGTGCGGAAAAACAATGTATGATAGGTGCCCTAATGTCGAAATTAGAGCAGAATGCAAGGCTGAGTTAAGCATTATCGACAAAATTAAGAAAGGTCTTTTGCGATGGTTCGGTCATGTGGAGCGAATGAATGATGAAAGAACGGCTAAAAAGATTTATGATGCGAATGTGTCTGGTTGTAGAAGTCGAGGAAGGCCGAGAAAGACATGGCATGATCAAGTACAACAAATTCTTGAAAGTGGTCATGTGAAAAGTCGGAATAATCGACGTGCGTGCATGAGAAGATGTATGAATGTGAAGGAAGCAAAGGAAGTGTGCCAGGACAGAGTGGTGTGGCGTTCTATCCTCTCTGCCTACCCCTCTGGGGAAATGGCGTGATGGTTAGTTAGTTAATTTGTGAATTAAAGTATGTTTACTGTTGATATTGACAGTTGATGACGGGCAATAGGTTGGAGCCGCACTAGGCATCCATATAAAGTTTGAGTTTTTATCGAGTAGATGTCGATTCGAACTTGTCTACAAAAATTTGGACAAACTCAAAATCTTGTTGATAAATCCACCTGGTCCATGAAGCAGTAGAGAAATTGAAAAAAATAACATTTTCAGGCGTTGCCTAGTATGTAGGTGAAATAATTCAATTATATGAATCTCACCCGCATAAATAAAGGTTTCAGCTTTTTAACTTCACAAACATCAACAGATGAAAGAATTAAAGGAATATACATGTTTAAATATGGACAGAATAGTGAATGTTGCACAGTGTGCAATGTGGCCGCTTAAACCAGCCATTGACAAGTCATAAGCCCTGTAGATACCTAGGCTTCTATATAACATTTTCTTCAATGTTCTTTATCTCTGTTGTAATTCGTCGTTTGCTATAAAATTATATTTTTTTGTGAAATAACATAAGTTATTTATATGGACAATGTTCGTAAATAAATAAATTATGTAAAAAACACGAAAACTAATTATATTTACCGAGTTGAACTAAATACCGTTCCGCAAAAGTATATGTGTTAATATTTATGTTAACAATTCAGAAAATATATTATTTCGAATGTATAAGCAGTCAATGAAAGTATTAAGCATGTTAATTACTTAATCTGAATAATTATGTCACATCGCACTTTCGATTCGCGGACAAACTAAATAATAACGATTGAGAAATGTTATTTTATTAATGAGGAAATTTAATACTATGTTTAATCTAACTACAAACTTTTTTTATTTTTCTAACATCAAAATGAACACATTGAGAGGATACAAAAGCCCACCATTCACCCACAGCAGGGACGAATCGTCCGTAAAATCGATTATGGGCAGCTTGCCATTATATTTGACTACCGATAATAATGTTTTACAGTAGTTTTAATTATGAGAAAATAAATAAAATATTTTTTATACATTATAAAGTAACGTCACCGTTTATTATTATTTTTTTTTTTTTATTTAACTTTTGTACATAATGTTATTTGTACATTGGCGGGCTTATTGCCAAATGGCAATTTCTTCCAACCAACCAATAAAATAAAAGTTTTATTTTTATAATTCAAGTTATAGAACATATTCAATAGAAAAAAAAAGATTAAAAAGCTAAAAGTATATAAAAATATAAATAAACGTATTTGTTTATAAATTACCTTAAATCAAAACTATTACTCAATGGGAAAAGGAAAAAAAAGAGGAAAGAGGAAAAAGGAAAGGAGGAGAGATTAAGGAAGAGAAAGGAGATGTTTTTTCAGACGTGATTTAAACAGAGATAATGTAGTAACATCTTTGATGGTGGGTGGAAGATGATTCCACAGTCGAGCCGCATGGACACTATATGAGTTAGAGAAGAAAGAGGAATTGTGGATGAGTATTAAGAGTGTGCCTTGAGAATTAGAACGAAAAGGTAAACCATGAACTGATAAGCGTTGAAATTTTTCACTCAGGTATATAGGAGCGTTAGGACCATGAAGTACATTGAACAGAAGTGAGAGGGAGTGGTAGTCTCTCCGCTGTCTAATTTTGAGCCATTTCAGTTGCCTACGATAATCAGAAATGTGGTCATATTTCCTTATATATTGCTCAAAAAATGAATATAAACATCTATAAGCGCACTAGCGCCCAGCCCATTCCCAGTGGGTGAAAGAAACTGGCCGATTACTCCAGCTTATTTCTTCATGCAAAATGTATACTGTTTTTTTTTTTTTTTTTGATATTGCTTTAACCACAAGTAACTTGAATTTTTCGGAGTTTTTGATTTCTTGACCGCCATTGATCTAATTTTGACGATTCGTTACAGAATTTAAGTTTATTCTATGGAAGAAGATCTTACCAACAAAATGCCGTTAAAAAAAAACCTAACTCGTTCACCCGCAATCGCAACAAGAAGAAAGCAGTTCGTGTTGCGTGGTCGCTTTTAGATATAAATATACCTCTCAATTATTAATGTTTTTGGAAATTTCGAAGCTTGTTTTGTTTATCAAGAAAACACAAAAAACTTTCGAAAAATGAAACTTTGTTTATGGTTATTTGTTTGTCCACAACTGTCATTCGAATCTCACCCAGTTTTTGACCATTGAAACTTTTCTGGTCCCCTTTAATGTCAAATGTAATTTTATCTATTCTGTGTAATTCCGTAATTCAAATTGTATAGACAAATCTTTGCTGAATTTGCTGATGAAATAAAATAAAAATAAATAAATAAAAAGGAAATATAAAAACCAACACCATCTTCACAAAGTTATGTTGATATCAGTTTAAATTAATTAGTGTTTAAATTAGATTCTTGTTTCGATTAATCTTTTTACTTTCACATTTCCAATGTTCTTGTCGATAAAAAAATTGCAACATACTGACCAATATGTAATATGTTACAAATATTTTACTACAAACATATTAAGAATAAAAGATTCAAATTAATCAAAAAACCGTACCGCAATCTCAAATGGATAGATTGCTGTGTATTAAAAAACATGAAGAACCTTTAAATATGCGAACGTCAAGGCATTTACAGGGTTAATTTAGAGGCGTGTAATATTTATCACATTGCTTATTTTCGGACATACGCGAATCTCAATCATCTTTTACATAAAGGTAAGGTGATCGGTAAATTGGAGTGCCTAGGGGCGCTTAATTGTGACATTAATTTGGGTACCTGGGTCTCGATTGTGATGGAAAGATAAAGACGTCATAAAATTCAAATTAACTGTCCATCACGTGCCCTACGAAATCACCCAACCTTTCGAATACCTAGCGTCAATACGAACTATTGTCAGAATTCGTTTTTACACAGATCGTGTTCCACTATAACAGTTTTTTTAACCATAGATATCTATCATACACGATTACAATTATTTAAAAATAGTGTATTGAAAACTTTTGAATAAAACTCCCGTTGATCCCTTTTTCTCTAACATCACTTCACATTACATACATTAATATTATTATTTTTAATCAAATTTCTCTTCTGAAATTTGTATTACTGCTAAAATCGCTTTAATGAAATTTTATCGACTACTCTTGGATTAAAATCTTTTCCTTATATTGCCTTTTCAAATTTTAAAGATAACTTGCTATACCTGTTATTCTTTCTTTTTTTCTCGGCTGCGTTGACATGTTTTTATACTTTTAAAGTATTACTTTTATTATATACGTATGCAAAATCGAAATATTGCTGCTCTTATGTGCAATTTATTTTAAAGATGTTTTTTTAAATTGTCTTAAATTTAATGTCTTATATTTCACTTAAAGATTCTTCTCATCGGTTCTTTGAATCTCTTAAAATATGTATGGGTATATTTATGTTTTTCCTTTTTTAAAAATGTTATTACTATTTTATTTTATTTTTACATCTGAGCATGTTTTTCATTCTTTATTTTAATTCTTAACTTTAAATTACTTTTACAAATGTTCTTCATTTTTAATATTATATCCATTTGTAAATACTAACTATAAACTACAAAATTTAAAATAACTTTTTTTACTTGAATTTTAATTTTTAAAAAACTTCCATTTACGTTTTTTTCCTTCTCTTTTTTGTACTTTCATTAATAACCTAACATATAATTACTTTATAATATGGAAACTTCACTGGTCCATTAGAGTTAAGTCTAACTGTGTAAAATATAAAACTTTGTAACTGTACTGTATGTTTCCTAAATAAAAGAAAATAAATAATACCTTCACCTTGACTCTATAGTTAAAGATAAATTAGCTTTAACGATTACTATGATACACTACCGACCCCCCACCTTCAAGTGTTGAGTAGGTACATTGATATGAAACAAGGGGAAGCGTACATCACAGTACACATATCGACGCACTAAAATTACATAGCTTCAGTATTACGTCATAGTTGAAGATAAAGTTCTCCCGGCCGATTACAAATATATACTACCGTTCATCTCAACATCAAGTTTTGATGTAAGTACATCGGTTTGTACCGACGTGTCTAGAACCCCTCGATACGTTTATTTTCGCATCAAAAGTGACAAAAAAATTATTCCACCGAGAAATTTAAAATCATTTTGAGGTTGGTACTTTTTTTCTTAAAAGCCTATTCAAAATATGAGAAGGAAATAAGTAGATTTTGAAGTCGAATTAAATTCCGACATAACAGTCAGTGTGGTAAATATAAAGTTTGACTTTGTCGAGTAGAGATTGATAAAAAATTTACTCAAAAATAGCAACGTTAACCTTAAAATCGCATCTTAAATGACATGTCCAAATTTCAGGCCGCTACGACTCGTTGTTTCGGAGATGTGACGGACAAACAAACAAACAAACTCAACACTGGACTTTGGCTCCATGGAGCTGGGATTTACATCTCAATAAATGTAACATAAGTATATTGTGAATAAAATGAATAAATGAATAAAAAAATAAACACACACATGTATTTTTAGTTTTATAAAATAAATATAGGCGAATTATAGAAAAATAAATTGGAATAACCCTGCAATAATAAATACACGGGTACATATTTAAAAGTATTTACAATGCAAATTAATATTCATTTAGCAATTCTCGACCTAAATACGGCCCATTGTTTTGCTGCGAAATGTAGCTAACTTAATACCCAACAGTCATAGAATAGTTTTCCTGCGTTTGAGCTACTCTATAGCTTGGCGCATTATTACTCCAAGTTGCATACAGACCTCGCTTCCTCTAACTCGTACATCTTCTCAGACGCGCCAGCTGATTATTCCTACTTTTGACATATCCATCTTTAAGCATCTGCTGGATTTGGTCGCACCATGTCTTTCTCGGTCTTCCTCGTTTTCTGTATCCATCAACATTCGCGTCGTAAATACTGTCAACTGTTCTTTCGCTGTCCATTCGCTTTGCATATCCAACCAACGCAACACTCCTATTTTGATTTTGTCGATAATGCCAGTCTTACACAATGTACGGATCTCGACATTTGTACACCTATCATACATCGTTTTACCTCACATTGGCCTGAGAGTTTACATTTCGACAGCATTCAGCCTACTTTCATCATTATTTATATAATTCCATACTTTGGTCTCATGCATAAGATTCGGTATCAGAACTCCATTGTGAATGCAAGTTTTTAGTTTTGCCTCCTGCGACAAACATTTTTTTGCCAAGGTAAATTTAAATGCACCGTTCACACTGTTTCCGGCACTCACCCGCCTTTCAATATCCTTCTCAGTCTTTCCATTCCTAGTAAACATACTTCTCAGATACCTAATCAAATTTTTCTGCCTGATTATCTTTGTTCACACTGATCTTACAATTAGTTATGCTTACATCCCTTTCATAAACCATTATTTTTTATTTATCTACATTCATTAGCAAATCGCTTTCCCTGCATACACCGGAAACTTTTGACACAAACAATATTTTGAGTTTGTCCAAATTTTTGTAGACAAAAACTGGATTCAACTCCCTGGGGAGCTGTTAATATTAACATATTACAACCTTCTCTCAAATGTTTCATCTCTGTTGTATTTTTTTTTTTATAAAGAAATATTTACGTTCTCATGATTTACCCAAATATTTTATTTTTAGGGCCATTTTCAAAGAGTTGTAAATAACTTACTATTAGAAAATGGAATCGAGTTAGGGGAGAGTGGGATCTGTTAATATTAACATATTACAACCTTCTCTAAAATGATCTTCATCTCTGTTGTATTTTTTTTTTTTTTTTTAATATTTACGTTCTCGTGATTTACCTAAATATTTCATTTTTAGGGCGATTTTCAACGAGTTGTAAATAACTCACTATTAGAAAATGGAATCGAGTTGGGGTAGAGTGGGATTCGAACCACGGACCTTTGGTCCGTGATTCCGAGACACTAGCCACAGGACCACAACCCGATTTAAATTATACGTTTATATTATCCAGCCCTTGTCTACAAAAATTTGGACAAACTCAAAATATTGTTGATAAATCCACCTGGTCCAGGAAGAAGTATAGAAATTTAAAAAATAAGATTTTCAGCCGTTGCCTTGTATGTTGGTGAAATAATTCAATTAGATGAATCTCACCCGCATAAATAAAGGTTTCAGCTCTTTATCTTCACAAACATCAACAGATGAAAGAGTCGAAGGAATATAAATGTTCTAATATGTGGAGAATGGTGAAAGTTACACAATGTGTAAAGTGGCCACTTAAACCAGCCCATGACAGATCATAAGCCCTGTAGATGCTTAGACTTCTATATTACATTTTCTAAAATGTTCTGTATCTCAGTTGTTTTGTTACAAAAATTTGTGATCTTCTTTTTTGCTACCAAGAAGCACGGCATCATCAGCATACTAAAGACCATTGGCAATAAAATCACCCGTTTTTGCTCCCATTCTTAAATCTTTTCAATATTTTATACAATTATCGATGTATACGTTGAAAAACCATGGTGACATTACACATCCTTGTTCGACTCCTTTAGGAATGTCAAACGACGATGTGAATGACCGCTTTACCCTTACACATGTTGTGCTGTCCTTATACAGTGACACAATAACCCTTGTCAGGTTCACTCCATACTCCGATAAAACCTCCCACAATTTTTCTGTCAACTCTATCAACCCTCTTTGGAGATTGACAAATGCGCAAAAAAGCTTTTGGTATTTAGCCATGTATTTTTCTGTTATGTTTCGCAGAACAAATATTTGATCCGTACATCCTCGTCCATTCATCTTCCATACGAAACTGAAATATTACATATCTTTTTTTTCTTTTTTTATTGACAATTCTTGACAAAAAAAATCTTGATTCCTTTATTCCCTACAGTATTAATTAGAAAATATATTTCTCATTAACAAGTATCTAAAATACCACCAAGCCACTTTCTGTGTTTTTGTTCATAAACGTAGTACTTCCTCTGTGAGTTCGCTAAAGTAATTACTTATTTATCGCTTGATTGAATCTACAAATACAGAAAAATATGAAGCACATTAAAAATATTCTCACGTACTGATTACTTTTTAAAATTAGCAAGTGTAGCAATTTAAAAATATTACTTGAATCTTTTTGATAGTAATAGTTATTAATTTAATTTCTATAAATCGTGAATAATGCTGTGTCTTACGCTTCTAATATTTTGTTTTCAACTATTTTTATTTATTTATTTTATTAGGTAAACAAACAGTATGTACACATATATTGCCAATTTCTTTGTATATTAGAGTAAGAAACTCATGCACACACCAAAAAAATTGTTTACACTTAATACAATAATTTAAATTATGTTCAATATAATAAATGTAAAAGAAACGAAATGAAAAAATATTTATATTATAATAATGTTAAATGTCTGCTTCTCTCAAAATTTCTATAATTTTTGACCTAAATTTACATACATTGTCACAAAAAATATCAGCCTCGGTAAATATATTGTTATATTGGTCGCATATTCTAGATATTGTAGATTGTTTAAAATAGTTTGTTGACGCGTTTTCAGTGTAAAACAAAAGATTTTGTCTTGTCGGTCTAGATGGCACACGGAATGGAAGTCTTTCTAGTAGGTTAGGAGAATCAATTTTATTATTTATTAATTTGAATAAAAATAACTGGTCCAACATTATTCTTCGATTTTATTTTGGATTGCATTAACTAATATTATGTATTGTCACAAAAATGTTTTCTTTTAATGTACCGTCCCAAATGAGTTTTATTTTTTAAATCCTGGGAGTATATCTTGTTCATGTATTTATTTACTTATTTACTAACATAAGTTTACTGCACATTATTTGAGACATAAGTCCCAACTCCATGGGACTAAAAGTCATGTGTATTACATCAGCAGTGCTTTCAGTATGTCCAAATTATAAATGTTGTTACATAAAATGATACATGTTTTTTTCGGTTACAATCTACTTTTATATACCCATTAAGTTAATGTTATAACTGCAACTTTCAACTTTATAAGGGTGAGGTAAGTCAAAAAAACAATAAATTAAGTTTTCTAGATTTGACATTAACGAACATCAATAATCAAATGAATGGATTCGAACTAGCGACGCGACGCCAGTTTCGCAGTTGGCAGTCTAACCAACTACGCTACGTAGACGGGCCTGTCTTATCAAATTGCATTTTCCATCAATTCTCATTTCTGACAAAGCCGAACTACCTAATACCAAATATTTGCCGCAAGCATTCATTTGCAAAGCTTTCTAGATTTAATAATACGTCCAATCTTAATCATAGTGATAATAAATCTATTAATTTGATTTATTTTCCTCCTTGATTTTATAATTAATTACGTTTCCATACGAATCCTAATTTTCTCAATAAACGATTGCTTAATTTCTCGGGTCTATCTTATGTTAACAATAATAATAATAGTAAAAATCGTTATTAAGAAATACAGTATTGAGTATACAGCGGATGATGCTGGTTATATTTATTTATTAATCTAATTATATGTTTTTTATTCAAAGATTTTGATTCAAGGACTTGATATGGATTCGTGAAACACTCCACATCAGTTTTGTTAGTAATAATAATAACAAAAACAATTATTATATAACTTGGACTATTATTATTTTTTAAATATCAATATTCGCATACCGAATAAGTTATTTCAATCATGCGCTTATATATTTATTTAACATCATTATCTTTTCGTTTTTTTTCCTAATGTAATAAAATAATCTTATTCTTTACACATTAATTTATAATGTTACGGGCCTATTTTTTTGGCCTTATTCGATGTAAAATAAAACATACTAACGGTATTTTCTGGCGACGTTAAATTTAAAAATGGAAATTACTAAAAAATATTTTTTTAGAACCAATAAAAAATTGATTTTAACTCTATCCCGAGTAAAGCCGGGTCAAAATTCTAGTCATGTTGTATTTTATAATTCAATGTTTACGACATTTTTTCCACATTATCTATTATATATATATATATATTTAGATAATTTATATAGCGCCGTTTTTGTGAAAATCACCTCAAGGGCCCTGTACAGTAAATAAATATCCCACCACGTCTTGCAGCTACAGAGCGCATAGACAATAAGGAATCTAGCCCCTGTTTACATTTTTTATTTGGCAAAAAAGTTTAGAGATTTAGTGATATTTAAAAAAAAAAAAAAACAAATTTATAAAAATAGAAGTTAGATAACAACAAGTCTTGCAGCTACTGAGCGCATGGACGGTTGGAATTCTAGACCTCATTGACTAAATTTGGATATTTCATCGTTGATAACATTTACCTATTGAAGCTAGATTACTAATCGTCTTGCTGCTACAAAATGCATGGACGAGTGAAATTCTGGTAACTTAAAATTATCAATAAATTTACAAAATAATAGTAACTTTATAAAGTGTTCGTGCTAAAAAGTTAACAATAAAAAACTAAACAGATAAAGCACTTCAACACTATGGATAACATAACAGATAGGGTAGCTTTCGTAGTCACTAGTCACTGTCGCAGTATCGCACATGTGCAAACACATGTTTTTGCTAAATTCCTAGATGATCCGGTCCACGTGTAGTTGCCGGAGTTACTTGAGTTTAGCTACCAAGCATACTGTCCCGGGTTCGACTTTTAGCATGGCGGAATATTATTGAAATCGGATGAGAATTTAAATGACAAGTAAAACTTATTCGGTGGATTATGGTAAAAATTTACGCAAAACGGCACCGTGTCTGCCCTTTTCACGAAAATGAAACATTTGAAACATAACCATTTTATATTTCGTTTAGTTAATTACCGAACAAAAAATCGTATTCCGATAGTCACGTGATTTTTTGTTTTATTGCCTAGAATTCAGATGGTAAAAAGGGGAATTATTCCCTTTTAAGATTTTGAAAATAACAGCAAACAAGTTTGCTTGCATTGGAGATGCCCAATCCACGTTACGTCATAAATTCTAATTTCAAATCGAATCTGCAGTGTGATTTACTGATCTATAATGCGGGTCAGTACCACCTACGTACACAAACTATATATCTACATAATATATTGTAATAAAGCACAAATTGTGTAACTGGCAACACTGATCAAAATAAACGCAATATATTCCAACATTAGCTTCCTAACCTCGTACCATTAACTCAAAATCACGGCTGGATTTAATTGTATAATGGCCGTACTACACGGAACAGAAAAACATAACTAATTGAAAACTAAACAGAGTTCTCGGCAAGAAGTCTAATTCTGTACCTTCGAAGATAAAACACGGGAGTTCACTTTTTACCGTTTTGAAGTGGAAAATGCAGAATTTATCGCGATAAGCTATTAATTATACGTGAATAAAACACCGTACTCCACTATCAAAATGTTTTTTTAGGTTGAAAAAAAAATTAAGTTCACTTTGTTTTAATGTAAAAAAACATCAGTAGTTACAGATACGCTTTTTAATATGTACTTTAGTTATCAAAAAAATTATAATTTTACATTGAACGTTCTTTATAGATTAAAATTATCTCATTTGGTTCAAAAGTTATCATGTTGTGGAAATCGCACAATCACAAAATATTGTTTCCTGAACATTTTGTTCAATGTGTCTCCCGTGGTTTATTTTTTTAGGTACAGAATTTATTCTATATTTTATTCATGAACTGCACAAATGCCTTTTTATAATCATAAACATATACTCGTAAAATAAAAAGAGCACTCCTCCCGAAACTGTAGTAGTGTTATTGTAAAAGAATAAAAATTGTGTAACACTAATAACGAACAATATTTTGAGTTTGTCCAAATTTTTGTAGACAAGGATGCCTAGACTTCTATATTACCTTCTCTTAAATGTTCTTTATCTCTGTTGTAATATGTTAACTAATAACAAAGTTTTATTTTCAAAATAATTTACAAATATTATATTTATCTTCGTTGATATTTACAGGAGAATATAAGAATTTATTGACCGATTTTTGTTCAAATTTTCGATTAAAAATTTTAAGGGTGTAACCGCTATTTATTGTATAGTGAGTCCTGATGAAGAGACGGGTATGTCTCAAAACCGGTAGACATAAAAAGTCAATAAGTGGTTAAATACTAATATTTACTAACATTAGTTAAAATGTTTGACCATAAAGTCAATTCTTTAATAATAAATAGTACGTACTGATATTACACCTAATATTCTTCACAAATACTTATTTTCAAAACTCAGGGTCTGGTGTTTTGAATTTTGGGAATTATCATTTGTTATTATACGTTAGGGTAAGATATTCATTCCGCTTTGTGGTCTAATATTCAGGAAGTTTGCCTACCATACAAGAGGTCTTGGAATCCATTGACTGCTCCAACATAAAATAATCCTGCTACTCCAACATGAAATATTTATTTTTAAAAATGACCGTATGAAACAAAAATGATCAAGATACGCTGCGATGAAAAAAAAATGCCATTATTAAACAGTTTTTCTTCCGAAACAGCTAAAAAAGTTCAAAAAAAAAAAAATTTGCTTAGTAAAAAAACCAGTTACACAGTGACATTTATGTTTTTAAACAGCTGTAACAGTCTTATAGAAAAATTAATATGTTAGTGTGTAGAAAAAATAGTCAGGATTTTAAATTATTTTTTTTTTTAAATAACAGTTTAAAGAAGCGTGGACGTAAAACCGTTTCGAAAATAAACAGTTTTAAGAGAAGTGTGGCAAAACCATGGCCACCCCTCTTCGTTAAAATGTGGTCAGGATATACAAAACTATTTTTTAATAAAAACGTCTAAAACAATTATACGAAACAGTTTAATTTGTAAAACGGTAACTGTTACTGCGGCTTTTTTTAAATAACTATAGCTTCCATCTCTAGTATCAGCGCGGTTCCTTTTAGCACCATTGAGTGCTAAAAAGGATAATGATAACGCATTAAAAAATCAAAAAATATTTACACGATGATTTCTGACCAATTTTCCGATCCATAAAATTCAGCCATTAAGTAGAGATACAATGTAACTGATTGGAAAAATATAGATTTTCAATTGTTTTAACGCGCGTGAACGATTTAGATATTTAAAATTTAGAACGATTCGTTTTTATTGCCAGCGTAAAAAAATCTACAGCGTATTTTTTTTTTAATTTCATGGGTAGGATCTTAATTACCAGCCTTTATTATCAATCATTTTTCTACTATTTTCTTTATGGTTCCGCAGTCGTGTATAACGATTTTTAGCTAGTTTTTTTAATGAAAATTTAGATCTACACATTACTGGGAATTGGTGTTAATTGTATCTTGTAAACATAATAAATAAATACCACAATGGCATTTCAATTATGTGCAATAGATAAGCTCTCGTTAGATTTAGATTTTTTCGTTTTTGTATAGTTTAAATGCTCTCAGCGGGTTTTATATTTTACATAAATATTGCGCTGGAAAGAATATTATTATTTTATTATTTTATTTTAAAACTTAAATATTGAATGAGCTACGTTTTAATATAAAACGCGCACCTTCAAGAAACCCCTGAAACATTATTATACATAAAATTATGAATGAAACTTTTTGTTTTAGTTTTACTTTTTTATTATTTTGTCGGCCTCGTGGTGTAATGTTCAGCGCGTTAGCCTGCCGTGCAAAAGGTCTCGGGTTCGATTCCCGACATGGTTGATATGAAATATTTATTTAAAAGACTGTTTTCACACTAGAATATTTCAGTCCCTGGACTGGTACCTGAAGCGTACCGTTCATGAAACAAAAATGATCAAGATACGCTGCGATTAGTGTACCAATACAGTGCCCTATGCACCATTAAGTGAGGAGAGGTAATGATGATGATTATTTTGACCAACGAGCGCTTTCGCATAAGTAGGCATCTTCAAGACTGGTAAATTGTTTACAACGTTTATAGCTTTTATACTATTCTTAACATATTTTGGAGATAAGATCAAATCGAGACTTCTATATTACCTAATAAATATTTATTAAAATATTTTATACGCATATACAGTTTAATTACATATGCAAGAGGGCGGGCGGGCATAAGCCCTGTAAATGCCAAGGCTTATGTATTCCCTTCTAAAAAATGTTTTCCATCTTTTTTGTATTATATTACCTACCTTATAAAATTCCCCATGCAAATTTGAACCGATTTTTAATTTTAAAAAAATTTAAAAGCGTATCAGAATGAAATAACCCGTGTCGGTACTCTTTGCGTGTAAAAAAAAGTTATCATATTTGTAAATCATACGTCCAAAGACGTCAGATAAAACTAGACGCTTTCAAGGTTTTTTGGATGTTCCATACGTCCAAAGACGTCAGATAAAACTAGACGCTTTTCAAAGTTTTTGGATTTTCCTAGCTATTATAAAAAAATATTATTCGACAAAAAGCTATAAGGACACTATAGATAGATCTATAGTGTAGAAAAAAATTGCTCTGGTTCCATAACCTAGAGAGAAAATAAGATAATACGGTTTTATGGAGAAAAGTCAGACCGCGCATCCTCTTAACTTTTTAAAATATCTCATGTACAAAATAAGTAGTACATGTATGCTTAGCAACGATCCACGGAAAGACATATGCCCGGTGTATGTCTAAGAGACTGAATCAGAAATGAAGAAACAAGGCGCCGAACCGGAGTCGTGGATATCATGGATTATGCAGCAAAATTAAAATGGCAGTGGGCTGGACACTTGGCGAGGCAAAATGATAGCAGGTGGACACCCAGAATAATAAAGTGGAGACCATGGGCAAACAAAAGAAGTGTTGGAAGGCCACAGAAAAGAGGATCTTGAAATATGTCGATTTTGCCATTTCAGTTTTTTTTTCCTTCTTCAGCCTTGTTTTCTTCACTACTGGATAAAGGCCTCTTCCAAACGTCTCCATTCCTTCCTATCACCTGCTTTTATCATTCACGTTTTACCAGCTATCGAGGCAAACTCATAGACGTATCATTTCTGTGGCCTTAAAGCACTTTTTTTTTCTGTCCATGGTCTCCACTTTATTATTTTGGGTGTCCATCTGCCATCATTTTGCCTCGCCGAGTGCCCTGCCCACTGCCATTTTAATTTTTCTGCACGATATGGATCATGGGATACCCACGACTCCGGTTCATCGCCTCATTGCTTAATTTATTATAATATCTATTAGACATATACCCAGCATCTGTATTTCCATGAATCTTTGAGTGCATTTTAGTTTCTGGCTACTTTTCTGTGTTACAGACATGGTTTCTAATCCGTATGTCGTCACCGGCAATATACACGATTTATAAACTTGTCTTTTTAAGCATGCCGGGACTTGTTTATTTTCAAATATACATTTTATAATTATATATATACAGCGTCGAGAATATAACATACATGTCATATTCCCGACACATGCGGTCCAAAAGTGTATGGTATGTTGCATTGCTTTAAAAAGAAAGGATTTTTAATATATCCCGATGTCGATATACTAGCGGACCCGACACACGTTGTCCTTCCCGAACGTTGACTTGCCTTCCATTAGCTTGGAAAAATACTTTTCATTGATAAGTAGGTACCTAAGTATTTGTTTATGATTGAATTCCAAAACATAAAATAATTCGTTTTCAAATATATAATTATTTTTGCTAACGTCAAACTCGGCTCTTCTCACCAACAAGGGTGCACTTTATACACAAATGCGATTTTCAAAAATGTGTTTGTAATTTGTTATTTTAGTATTACTAAAAAGAAACAAATGGAAAGAAATTAAAAGGAATTTAAGGAAATAATCTGATTGGGGTCAATAAAATGCGAATGTTTTCTGTAAACATTCAAAAACAAACTTTTTTAAACACAAAAAAATAACATCCTTCCATTTTTTTGTATTTGCATTCTCGTCGAATGCAACCCTGGTAGGTCGATGAAAAAAATATTTATGCTTTGAACTTTTTTTTAACAGATTCGTTTGAAAATTTTAATATCTACGAACATGCGCAGCGCAAAAATCTACATTTCGCTTAAAAACCGCATGTAAATCGGTTAAGCCGTTTAGGAGAAGTTCAGTGACATCACACGTACAGAAGAATTACAGCTATTTTAATTTTAAAAGTGTTTTCGTTAAGTTAGCTAATATAACAATTATTATATCAACGAATATTTACACGTACTTTAATTACATATCTATTTACATCATCTTACAGTAAACATAACATTTCTTGTTAAATTCATTCAAATTCTGTTTATTCTCCATACATTCAGGCATCTCTTCATACATTTTAAAACCTTTATACATGATGCAATTTTAAGATTCTGTTTCTATCCTTATTTGTAATACTCTTATTAAAAAAATCAACAATATCTTATTATTGAAGTATTTGTGCATTCGATTATATATTTATTACATTTCATCTGCTTCAATCCTGTCAGGATAAAATCAAAATTTTGTTACAAAGATTTGAACGTACCCGAAATATTGTAAATAATCATTTTATATTCGAATAAATGTGTGTGGCCGGGTGGATTAAGAATACAGTCTGTGTGTGAGTTAGAACCAGAACTAACGGATTCCTAAAAAAAGTATTTGAAATCAAGATTCAAAAGCACATAATTACTACACTAACCAGACAAGACGCTACACGACTTGATATAAATTATGTTTATATAAACATAACGGAATTTTAAAAATTATAAATAAATATAAAAATAATTTGAAGATGAAAATAGGAAGCAAGTGTTTTAATTACTGCTATGTATTCATGTATTCATGTTAATAATTTATCGTGAAATATTGAAATACATAATGACTGACCACACAAAAGTTAAGAACCATTAGTTAAAATTTAAAGATGACCTTACACCTATCAAAGAACACGCATTTAAAGCATTTATCATGTTTGCATAATACAATTATATTGAAGTTCACTACACTTGAAAAAATTGTACTGCGCATTCAGAATCGATGCTTTTAAAAAATATAATGCATAGGTAACAAAAGACTGATTAATTGCGATGATTTTTAGACCCTGAATTGATCAGGTGTCAGTTATTTATTAAGTTAATTGATTTTTTTAATTAGTGGTCAAACGTTTTGCTTGGAATTCAATTATTGTATTATTATTTTTTATTTTTTTTAGTAAACAAACAGTTTGTAAAGTATGTTGACAATTTTTTAAAATTTATTTTGAAACTTGAAATAGGGCACACATGAACATATTCTTATGTGTGCTCTAATAATAACAATAACAATTTAAATTTATTTAAATTATAAGTTGTTTAACACATATTTCTTAACCTTCTGTTTGAATTTTGTTTTTATTTCTTTATGAAAAACAAAGCAAATGGTTGCTTACTTCTGCAGGGGTGAAACGAGGGGGAAGGGGGAAGTCTGACAGTGCGCCGCGCTCCCCTCAATTCTCTCCTGCAGAAGTAAGCAACCATTTGTTTGTTTAAATTTTTTTTTTTATATTTTTCATTGTTCTAAATATTTTTTTTAATATGCTAATATGTCTTCTTGCCCATACTGATCATCGTGGTTTCGGATGTGACAGGGTTTAAAGATCACCCTATATAAGGATAGGCTTTTGTGATAGAAAGCGCCCACTTCAAAGCGACTATAAACTCCAGTAAATCCCAATGCAAGGGAAAAACGCTCGCTTGAACGTGATTTTAAAAAGAATTTTGATAATTGCCAATACGATATGCTTAATGATCGTCTGTATTTATTTACCGGGTGACTACAAAGCCGATTCTATCTACACATCGCGCGAAAATACGTATTCTTTTTTTTTAAGAAAAAAGAAATATTTGCGTTCTTATGATTTACCCAAATATTTAATTTTGAGGGCCATTTTCAACGAGTTGTAAATAACTCACTATCAGAAAATGGAATCGAGTTGGGGTAGAGTGGGATTCGAACCACGGACCTTTGATCCGTGAGTCTGAGACACTAGTCACAGGACCACAACCCTAATAAAGAAGACACGAATAAATTAAATAGTAATATTTATTTTGAAATGTTGCCATTGCGCCTTAAAGGGGGATGCGAATTACGCGGTCTCAAAGGTCACGTGGTCTTGCGCATGCGCTGCAGTTTTCAAACTTCACCGCCAGTGGCGCTGTACTAACTGTCAAAATGTTATCCCAACCTCAATGGCATTTTAAAGATGACTTATTTCTCTTTGTATTTTAAATAGGCCTTCAAGAAAAAAAGTGTCAACCTGAAATCGTTTAAAATTTTAAATAAATCGTAATTATAGGAAAAATTGCTCGGTGGAACCAAATTTTTGACACTTTTGATGCGTAGATAAACGTATCGAAGAGTTCTAGACCCATCAGCATAAACCGATGTACTTACATCAAAACTTGATGGGGATAAGTAGTGTATCTTAGTAGTCGGTCGATGGACTTTTATCTTCAACTTTGACACCATACTAAAGCAATGTCATTTTAGTACGTAGATATGTGTACTGTGACCCTTGTTTCATGTCGATGTACCTACCCAAAACTTGAATGTAAGGGGTCGGTAGTGTATCTTCGTAATCGCTAGAGAGAATTTATCATCAACTATACCGTCAAGATGAAGGAATGACGTCTTTATCTTCCCATCATAATCGAGGCTCAGGTCCGTGAAAAGTCCTATAAATGCCTAGACTTTCATATTTTATTCTCTAAAATGCCATCTCTTCCCTCCCTTTGAAATAGATTTAGAAAATAATAATTCCAGATCTACTGCGTTAGACTAGAAAGTCATGTTGTCTTTGGTCTTATAATATTTTATTCTATTTGTCGATAAATTAAAATCGTGACATATTCTCTTGTCGTGATTTCTAATCAACAATTAAAATCAATTCAACCGATGTTGGCCAAAGTAATCAACTATTTGACAGCGTATTCATTATTAGCGTAGCAGTAAATTACCTTATTGACTTTTCGGAAGGTAAAAAAATGACTTTATTATTTAATATCCGTTAATTAAAGGCAAATAATTATAGGGATACTAAGGGCCACTAATAATTACATTGACAGAAAGATATATTGTACAAATCTTCAAGGTTCCTCGATATTGTTCAAATAATATGCTCATGTTGTACTATGCATTTACATATTGATACATAGACCCATAGAGTAAAATATTTTTAAAACTAGTGATACGAAAACGTACCCAAAGTTACTATTTTTTAACATATTACAACAGAGATAAAGAACATTTTAGAAAAGGTAATTTCATTTCATTTATTTATTCAGATATTTAGAACATTACAGAAAAAAGACCCAATTCATTCCAAATACAATAATAGATCACAAATTACAGCAGATAGTTATGTTATTAAAATAATATAACAAAATGTAAAAAGAAAAATTAAAAGTTAGAAAGTGCTTTCCTAAGGGAAGGCCCACTGTCGTGAAATATGTCGACACCCGAGGCGATGCGATTAAGTAGCAAGATTGCTCTACCAACCGGCATAACCATTGGCAGGTTGGTTCTGCATCGCGGTAGGTAAAACAATCGATGCTGTCTTTGTTGAAGATAGTTATCAGGTACGAACAGACCTACATCCATCAGAATTTCTGAGTTATGTATGCGACCACCGATCACCTGGAAAAAGTGAACACCCAAATGAACGTCCCTCCTCCCCCATAATGACGGATAGCCTAGCATTCCCAGTAAAAAGTCGGTTGGGAAGAGCCAAGGATAATATCCACACTCTTTGAGGTACAGATAGCGCAGAAATTTTTTCTGCACTCTCTCCACCATCAAAGAGTATCGAGTCTCATGTGGCGACCAAATAATGGAACTAAACTCCAAACGACTTCTTACCAATTAATATATAAGTCTAGGCATCTACAGGGCTTATGACCTGTCATCAGCTGGTTTAAGTGGCCACATTACACACTTTGAGCTTAGGTCATGAGCCAGGAAGCAAAGCGTAATGCTCTGCCAAAAAGTACCTGATTAGCACCATGCAGAGGAACTGATAAAAGGGTACTCGCAAAGTTTTGCTTTTGACCTAATAAAACTCAGCCGAAATCAAGTGAGGGTTATCACTAAAGCCCTACGGGCACTGCAGATTGAAAAAACACCTTGCTAAAATGAACCTTTCCGAAACGTCCAGATGTAGGTTCTTCACTGCAGATGAGGAAACACCTATCATTTATTATAAAAGGAGCCTCATCCTCGGGGGACCACTGGTTAAACTTGAGGATGTTAAAGAGCTCGCCCCCTACCTAATAGCCCGATTTTTACGGATCTGAGCTTGGAGGGGGAGATTTAGCAAAATGTAAACTCTCGCCATCCACACAGTAGCTAGGCTCTTTATAGACCTGGGCCTTGATTTTGATGGGAAATTAAAATTTATCTTCTATTTTATCAACAAATTAAAATTAAGTTTTCTGAATGAAAATTATAATATTTTTTCAATTTTTTTTCTAAACATATTAAATTACCGGTTATCGATGAAGATACTTTGAATTTTCATACACATATACCCACTTTCGTACATAAATATCGATATTAGTTTATACCGTCTCAGTATAATATATACCGATGAAGATAGCCGTTCATAATCGCAGCCCTGGGCATGGAGGGCGAGAACCATTCGAAAGGATCCGTCATTATAGATCTTCACAGATCGCAGTGACGTCAGTAGCATGCATAGCACTAACCCCCCCACCTCTAAGAGTAAGGAAAAGAATTATATTTTTAATTTAAAAATCAAACACTTTTTTATTATTCTTTTATTAGATGAAGTGTTTAGTAGACTCAAATCAGTGTTTGATTTTTATATTAAAAAGCTAAATATAGAGTTCTTAAAAATAAACACCAAATCTAGAATAAGAATTTAAAAAAATACATTTAAAACACTGACTTTGTTGTTATTCATTATAATAAAATAGATTCATAATAAGAAAAAAATAAGCAATAACCAAATAAACAATATATCTTTTAGTCCACTCCTGTCTGGCTTCGAAAATATTCATATCAAATTACCAACCTTTTAAGGTAAAAAGACTTGAGATATTGGCTCCACGTGTAGTATTTAGTGAACATGATAAAAATAAAATAGAAAAGAATTCATTAGTTACGTAAACCTTGACGAAGAAGCTTGTTGGCTTTGAAACCGGTCGGTGAAAAAAAAAGATGTTTTATTTATTTTATTAGAAAAAGAATTGTTCACTTATTGACAATATATTACTTTGTTTCCGAAAATATTTTAATTTGATGTGATCATAATGATCATGATGTGATAACAATTAATGGGGAAACTCTCTGTTTTCTTTACCCTACTCTATTTCATAGGAGGTAACAACGTGCAGATTTTTTGAGTCGCGTATATTGCGATTTTGGATATCACGATTAAGTAATGTAAATTTCAAATTTTGCGCTTATAAAAATGAATAAATATAAAATGAAATGAAAATTTTATAGATAATATTATTTTCTTATTTTATTTTAATTTGAAGTTGTATCACGCATTGAAAACACCCGATACATAATAAATAACGTTATATAAAACATATTGGCCATATACACAACGCCACATGTCACAAAAACCGCAGAACAAAAGCAATACGAAATTGTTATTGCAAATATCCAAAATAACAAAGTCAATAAAACATATTAAAAATTGATCTAAAAAACTTGTACGTAATAATTAGTCATAAAAACTATTACAATTTATTCTACTCCAATTAGTATTATATGCGTGAGATTAAACAAATTTATTTGTTTACGATAGGTTTTAAAAATGTATAGGTACATAATAGTGTGTTGTAAATTCCGTTTTGAAAAAATCTGCATTTTCTTTCGGAGGTTGATGTTTAATGTATAACAGACGACCACGTTATATTCATGGTCAATTTTAATAATACCTGCGTAGTGATGTGCGCTTTAAATCGATTTGTGAAATATTCATAAAAAACTTTTTTTCCATATTTCATCATTTATTTATTTTATTTTATTTTTATTTGTTTTTTTTTAAATATACATAAGAAGTAAAATAAAAGATAATTTCTTAGCAATGAAATACACATTAATAGTAAAAATAGTAAACAAAAAAATCCCACAAAGGCATGGCCTCTTCGTGGGTATACAAGAAAATGTTAATGAATTTTTGCTCCTATAATAAATAGACAGTTAAAATATTTTTGTGTAACATAAGAAAGAGAAAATAAAATATTCCGTAAAAGATTATATGTTATATTTTTATAGTAATTAAAAAAGGAAAAAAGAACACATTAAAATATTCCTTATTATAAAGGGCAACAAAATATATCATAGAAAAAAATAGTTCATATCTTTAGTTTGAATCCTCTTCCTCTTTCGTGTCAAACATGTAAGGTAAAGAATCGCTTGCGGAACATAGGAGCTGCTTTTCGCGTAAGTCGTTGAATCACTTTCATTTATGCTGATCCAGGGTCTCTAAAACTCATATAAATCTTGGATTGAAACTTACAGAGCCCTTTTACTAACTTTTTAATATTTATTTAATAGTTTACATATTGTTCATGATAATTGTCACACAAACCAGGTGTTGGAAATATTATGGAGTCGAGCTGAGGTGCTACGGAGATAAATGTCTCCCTTACTCTTAAAAAACATAGCACTGCATTGAGAAATGAAATTATTGGATCGCTGAACTGTCCCTAAAGCCTCCTGAGATTATGGTATGGTATTGGGTACCCGATTAGTGGACCACATGCAAGCCCTAACTAGCTGACCCGGGTCTTCAACGTAAAAATTCTACATCATTGAAGAGACGGGCCCAAATGAAACCCATTTTTTAAGATCCCATCTTCTACGCATTGCCATGCTATTCGGACTGACACATGGTCTTGCTTGGATCATTTAATTTTAAATCATCAATCAGATCAAGTCCATCAAATACTTGAAGATAGACATGTCAAAAGTAGGAATAATCGGCGTGCGTGCATGAGAAAATGTATGAATGTAGAGAAAGCGAGGTTTGTATGCCAATATAGTGTTATGGCATTCTATCATTTCTGCCTACCCCTACGGTTAAACGGCGTGATGGTTTGTTTGTTTGTTTAATCAAAAATAGTACATTAATATTTAATCATCATAGAAGACTTGCATTCATAACTCAGAATAATTACAACAGGATTAGTATTTTTATTTTTTATCTTAGAAGAATTAAATTTATGACGTTAGAATATTTATAACCAGAATATTTGTTAGTGTATTTTCCAGTTCTTCTTTACGTGTCATGTCGGGTTCCCCGACATTGACGACCACTTGGGAGAAAGCTTCCCTATCCTGAGCAGAGCGAAACAGCTCCTCCACAGTTCTAATCCTGGTCCATGCTCGGATGTTTCGAAACCAGGAAAACTGTTTTTTTCCGACCCCTCTACGTCTCTCGATCTTCTCCTTCATGACAAGCTGAAGTATGGCATATTTATCACCTCTCAACACATGGCCAAAATATGAAAACTTACGGAGCTTAACAGTAGTGAATAATTCTCTGTTAGTATTGGCTCTACGTAATACTTCATTGTTAGATAAGATATTCTTAACATTCTACGGTGGATCCACATTTCATTAGATAGTTAACATTAAAATTTTAGGAATTTGTAGAAAGAGGTATTTCATTCATCATTTTTAAATGAATTTAGGAATCAAAAATTACAAATATTAGTTGCGTAAATTTATATGTTTATGTATTAAATTCACATACTGCAAAGAAAGTTTTTTTATTTCAGATTTTTTTTTCCAATGTATTTATGTGTTAAGTATGTTAAATTTTTTAAATTATGTAAAATTATATCATGCTCTAACGTTGTGGCCTAGCCGGTGGCCGCTTGTTTTGGGAGAGAAGGATTACGGGTTTGTGAAGGCATTTTTTATGACAAACGTTTGCAAAGTTTAAATTTAATTTGGTTTATCAATCCTTCCTGACCTACCGTAACAATATTTAATTGTGTTTTATATCCTTTCTTTATTTTTGTTTTCCATTTTAATTTTGTTCTCAAATTGTATTTGGTTTATAAAATGTATAAAGTTTAGTGTAATTTGTTTTATTTAAATTTTACCATCATGTTTACCAATGTAGTAGGTTTATTAAAATTTGTATTACTGTGTACAATAAAAGGCGGTTAGCAGTGTAAATTAAAAAATAAAAATAAAATCTTTAAAAATAAATGTACATTTAAGATCGATGCTAAAATCGATTGATTTCATAGATCAATCACCACTAATTCAAGCGTCCTTGAAAATGTCTTGTATTTCCGGTAGGTTCACGGGTAGGTGCCTATATTTAGGCTACCTATATCTAATAAATAAATTTTTATTTATTCTCATACGAAATCGTTAAAAATTGGTTCAAATTCATCGTAAAATCACGCCCGCATGGTCACGCAGGTGTAACGTACGGTCAAGGACTAGAGACCAACGTTTAATGTTATTAGTGGTTACCGCGCTGGTCATTACGTCTGCACCTAGAAATCTATTATATCTCGTGATGTTGCAACATATTATGGGCGAGGATGGGAAAATAGGTTTATTAGTGAACTGCGAACCAAACGCTATAAAATTATTCAATTTATTTCGTGTCTGTAGAATAAAGACCAAGAAATAAGTACCAATTTCTTATTAATCCATCAATAAGATTCCTAAGCAGATCTTAAAAGAAAATGTTGACAATACTTTTAAGAAAAAAATATCTAATATTATGTAACATGACTTTATATTAATTATTATTTCATGTTAACAGTCATCTATTTAAATTTTTGTGTAAAAAATACGCATGTTTTTAGTTCTTAATAATGTTTAAACTATTGTTTGATTTGGTGTTTATTTTGTAGAACTTCATATATAAACTTATAATTATATATTATAACTTATAAAGCTTCATTAATTATCTCACAATACATACTTGTATGTCAATAAATACTTACTTTGTTATATTTTCCCCGAAATTCAAATATAAATACCTAAATTCCCCATTACCTATTAAACACTTAAGAAATAAGATAAGAAATTCTTAAAAATAGAAATATTGTATAATAATACATTTAAGTTTATATAAATTTCCTCATAATATTTCAATCATGTTTTAAAATTAAAATGAACAGCAACCTGTTATAATATTATTCATATTTTTTCGACAGCAATTATCTAAATTTACAAAACTATAAAGTTTAGTTAATTATCTCACAATACATACTTGTATGTCAATAAATACTTACTTTGTTATATTTTCCCCGAAATTCAAATATAAATACGTAAATTCCCCATTACCTATTAAACACTTAGCCTCACCCTTAACCATTGGTTTTTCCCTCAATTACGATTAATGTACATGCTATAGTTCATAAGATTATTTTTATTTTCTACTTAAGTACCTTGAATTATATAACTATTTAAGGACATTCAATCCAAATAATCTTCACATTCGTTTGAAAATGCCCTAATAAGGCGAACAATTTTCACGAAATTTTTATTTTTATATGTTTATATTTGTAAAAATAAAATAAAGTGTTCAGTAGACTCAAATCAGTGTTTGATTTCTTATTATAAGTTTAAACTACTTTTTAAATTTATAAAATTTTAACATTTTTCTTTGTAAAGGAACAATAAAAAACCTGCTGACAAGCCGGGTTCGCGGTTTAGTGGGTTTAAGTATTTTTCCTTTTATATTTTCTGTTTATGTCTACCTTCTTTAATAAAATAAGTTTAAAAAATATATATTTTGGTAGTAGAATTAGGATGGTATTTCCACCCGAATTATACCACTATACTTAGGCGTGACTTTCCGCTGAGTTTATGAGTAAGCCCCATAATGTTTTATTTAAATATAAAATAAAATCATACAGTCATTTAAAAAAGAGAAAATTATTAAAAATTATATGTTGTTTACATGTACTTTAAACAACGGTTTGTTGCCGTTATTTTTCGAAAAAGTGAAACGCAGAATATTTCTTTCTGATATATATTTTTTTTTAAACTCAAAATCGATGCAGTTTTGGGGTGCGGAAAATGGGAATAAATGATTCCCATTTTTTCGATTTTAGTTAGAGGTAATTAGTCCAGTATGCAGCTGTCTTTTTTGCGCAGTATTTCGGGAGGTATCTGCGAGAAAGTGACAGAAAAACTATATTCAAACACGTATTTATCAAACCGAATATCCTTAAAAAAAAACATATTTTAATCAAATATCGCGTTTAAATCATAAAAAGTGTAAAAATAATTAATAGCATTTTTATTTTCACGTGTTTCAAAATTATTTATAGCCGTCTATAAATTATTAGGTATGTAATTCAATAACAGTCAATGTTTTTTCATTGTAATTATTAATCAGAGTGAACGCGTATTGTGAAAAAATCGCCTTTGGACATACAAATAAATACTTATGAATTTTGTTATTGAGTTACGCAGATCTGTATTAAAATTAATTACACAAATTATTTAAAATTACTTAGCATCGAAAAAATACTCCATATTTGTATATTGTATGATTGGTGCACAGGTGTTCTGCACACAGTATTTACATGCATAATTTAAAAATGAGATGTATTATTATACATCTAATAAAGAAAAATAACTCCACACATAAAAAGTGTAGTGTGAGATTTATTCGAAAAATAGTATTTATTTATTTATATATACGCCCAGTGGGCATTTTTAAGGACATATTTATGCATAGAAAATTATTATAAAAGAAAGTTGAAAGACACAGTGGTATATTATAGTAGATTAGGTGGGTGTGGAAATGGGAGATAGGTGTTTATAATTGAATTTGTTTCAGTTATCATATGAAAGAAGACAACTTATTATCAAAGAAATCAAGACTGGTATGTTTGTTGGCAGATCTAAAAATTCTAGGCATAGGGGAATGAAAACCATAGTTAGTTCTATGGTTATCGCTATGAAAGAGTAAATTTTGTCTGAGATTTCTAGTTTAAATATTTAATTTTATTGAGCTCATTAGTTCAGGCGCATCAAAAAGTGAGTTGAGAATTTAAAATAGAACTAGAAGGTCGGATTTATTTCGACGGGCTTGAAGGAAATATATATTTAAGGTAGATTCAAACTCATCGTACGTATATTAGTCGCTGGATAAGCCCAACCTCCAGCCTATCTTTCTTAAAAATAGATTTTAAACTGATTCAATATTTTTGATGTAAACATCATAATATAGAGACCAGATAACGGAGGAATAGTCTAGGTGCGGGCGAACTAGGGAACAGAAGATAATTTTAAGGGTATTGATATTTTTGAAGTCAGCTGTGCTTCTGTTAATAAACCCAAGAAGTTTTAAGGATTTATTGATAACATGTTCAATATGAATTGTAAAAGAAAGTTTAGTGTCAAGTATAATACCCAAATCTCGTATAACTAGACACAGATGATAATATTTCATCGTTCAGTGAGTAGTCGTATATGATTGGATTTTCCTGACGAAAAAATCTCACAACCTTGCACTTACTTAAGTTGAGATGTCGATTATTGGATGAGCACCAGGTGCTAAAAGACAATAAGTCAGATTGTAATAGTGAACAATCAGAAGGGCTGTCAATCTGTTTGAGAATTTTAGTGTCATCAGCAAACAGCCAAATTGGTGAAGTAAGAAAAGTATTTTTTATATCGTTGATGAACAGATTAAATAGCAAAGGAGCAAGGTGAGCACCCTGTGGTACACCCGAAGAATATACAAATAATAAATAACATTAAGTAAATAGAGGTGATGCTTCATAGAAAGATATTTTGAAATTATGTTCCGAAAAATGTTTGACCACAAAATTAATGCTATAAATATTAATAATACTTTTTCAGATTTATGTATTAAAGTCATTTGTGTCGTCTGTTATTAAATACAAGAAGTTTTAAGGACTTAGTAATAACATGTTCAATATGAATTGTAAAAGAAAGTTTAATGTCAAGTATATTACCTAAATCTCGTATACTAGACACAAATGATAATATTTCATCGTTCAGTGAGTAGTCGTATACGATTTTCCAGACGAAAATATCTCAGAACCTTGCACTTACTTAAATTGAGATGTAGATTATTGGATGAGCACCAGGGCTGGTATTCCAAACGAAATTATAGCGCGGTATAGCGCTATTTTACGTACTAAATACGCATTATAGCGCGCTGTAAACGCGTTCGGAATACCAGCCCAGGTGCTTAAAGACAGTAAATCATATATAAAACGAAAACAATAAATGCATGATTGTATTTGAAAAGCCTTTATTTTTTATGTGATTGGTACACGTATTGCCACTTTACACACTTTGCAACATTTACCATTGTGCCTTTGTTTAAACATCCACATCTCTTCTCCTCTATCTTTTGACTTTTGTGAAGTAAAAGAGCTGAAAACTTTATCGTGTGGGTGTGATATGCTAAAAGCACCCAGCCATTGAAAAGTGAAACTGAGATAGCACTTTTGATAAAAGACTGAATAATCAAACCTACACGACAGTTGGAGTGTTTTTTTACTTATGCCATTAATTTTTTTAAATAATACAAGAAATAATTTAATGATATTAGTATTAGTGTATTAATGACTTTTAAAGTCTGGCTGACGACACACCCTAAAATGTGCATTTTCCAGAAAACAGCCAGCCTTAATTACTACTACTACTACTACCATCACGCCATTTTCCTGTACAGGGAAGGCAGAGAGAATCGACCGCCACACACGTCTATCCTGGCATACATTTCCAGCTTCTTCCATATTCATACATCTTGTCATGCATGCCTTTCGGTTCTGCCTGCGTTTGACATGACCAAACTTAAAATTTTAGTTTATCTGATCAAGCCATGTCTTCCTTGGTCGTCCTCGTCTCACGTTACCGTTCATTTTCGCCATGTATACTTGTTTTACCATTCCTTCGTCGTCCATTCATTCTACGTGACCAAACCATCTCAAAGACCCTTTCTTAATCTTTTCAATTATACCTGACTCAAATTAACACTCTCGCCTGATTTCGTCATCCTCTCGCCTGATTTCGTCATCCGTAACCCTGTCACACGTTGATTTCCCACACATTCGTCTAAGAGATCGCATTTCAACCGCGTTTACTCGGCTTTTTCATGTTTTACTTCCACACATAAGTGTTGGGACTAAAACTCCGCTATGCACAGTTAAGCTTTGATTGACATATTTTTACTAGCCCTAATTAAACTCTCATATGTGTTGTGAAAAAAACGGTTCATTCATTTGTTATTTATATATACGCCCAATGGGTATTTTTAAGGGCATATTTATACACAGAAAAGGAAAGTTGAAAGACACAATTGTAGATATATAGTAGACTTGGTGGGAGTGGAAGCGGAAGAGAGGTGTTTATATTTGAAATTGATTCAGCGATCGTTTGAAAGAAGATATTTAATTATGTGTCAAAGGAATTTTAGTTTTTTTTAAGAATGGCTGACCCCACATAACTTAAAATATACATTTTTCATAAAAAACCAATTTAATATTGAATGATACCTCATTAAAATGTTTAAAAAAATAATATTTGCGTTCTTATGATTTACTCAAATATTTTAATTTTGAGGTCATTCTCTTGAATTTGGAAAATGGGAATCAAGAAAACGTAGAGTGCCGTGCGAACTTCGGAACTCTGATTCTTGAGCCCGCAACACTACCCACGAGACTACAATCCGATATTAAAAATAAATGTTGAATAATTTCGAATGCATAGGAAATTTAAAAAAATAAAAAATACCAAAAATTATCGAATAATTCAAATGAATACAAAATGTTGTATTTATTCACAGGAATAAACTCGGGTCTGAATGGGTTTTTAGAAACATCTTAATTGTCAATAGTTCAATCGTTGAGTTGGTTCGTTGTCATTAAAAAATAATTGATCGTGAATATAAATCAAAGCCTTTGTTCAAAATCAATCCGGTAAATTAAGAAAATGATTTATTTACATTCCGAAAAAGGTATGTTTCGAGGTTACATTGAACCTCAAAAATCTTGCTAACCCTTTGATTTATTATGCAACATAAGTATATATTTTTTGAAAATATTAGGTGTTAGCATAAGTTCTGTTCGTCTTTTTCCAAATTTTAAAGTGAGCGTAATAAGTAAAACAAAATGGTAAAGTCAACAATATTTTGAGTTTGTCCAAATTTTTGTAGACATGGACTGAATTCAACATGGAAACATGCTTTGTATAAGCCAAAGGAAACGAATTAGAAATGAGGAAATTAGGAACAGAACCAGAATAACGGATATCAGGATCACGCAGCAGGACTGTGGCAATGGGCAGGACATGTTGCGAGACAGGACCCCATAAGATGGGCCCCTAAAATTTTAAGATGGAGACCTCGGGAGAGTAAAAGTGGCGTCGGAAGATCTCTAAAAAGATGGCCCGATGACATAGCCGCTGTGGAAGGTAAAAATTGGCTGAAAGCAGCAACCGATCGAAAGAAATAGAAGGATATGGAAGAGGCCTATATCCAGCAGTGGAGGACAGAAGGCTGAAGAAAAAGAAGAACAAGACCTCCACTATCCATTTTTTATAGCCTTTTCGAACATTTTCTTGTTACGAATTGTTTTAATGGACAGTGGAAGTAGGTTATAGATTTTAGTCCCTTTGTCCGAAGGTGGTATTAGTTTTAATTTGCTTAAGTTGGCTTTGTGTTGAGAATCTAGTGATTATACTATTTACATGTTTTGTAGTTACATATTACAACAAACAGAAATAACATTTTACAGAAGGGAATATAGACGTTGGCCTCGTGGTGTAATGGTCAGCGCGTTTGCCTACCGTGCAAGAGATCTCGGGTTCGATTCTCGAGATGGTTGATGTGTAATATTTATTCAAACGAGTGTTTTTACACTAAAAACTATTTCGTAGTCCCTGGACTGGTACCTGAAGCGTGAGAACGATCATCTTACCTTCATGTAATAAAAATTATCAAGATACGCTCCGATTGGTGTGCCAATCCAGTGCCCTATGCACCATCAGGTGTGGAAAGGGGATGATGATTATAAATATAAAAGTCTAGGCGTCCACATGGCTTATAAAAAATGTTTTCAGGCGTTGCCTAGTATGTAGATTCAATCAAATGAATCTCACCCGCAACAATAAAGGTTTCAGCTCTTTAACTGCAAAAATGTCAACAGATGGAAGTGTCGAAGGAGTATAGATGTTCAAATATAGACAGAATAGTTAAACCAACCAATGTGTCATAAACCCTGTGAATGCCTAGACTTCTATATTCCCTTCTGTCAAATGTTCCTCATGTCTGTTGTAATATGTTAATATTAACAGCTCCCTAGTGAGTTAAATTTAGTCCTTGTCTACAAAAATTTAGACAAACTCTAAACATTATTGATGTGTTGTATTGTTTGGGTTAAGTCTTTCGTTTGAGTAAAAATACTTGGAAGCGGATGAGGAAATAAAATGATGAGAACATATTTTAGGTATACTGCATTAAAGTGTCCTTTTGTCATATTTATTGTAATATTGAGGTTTTTTTTTTATATGAATAAAAGCAAAATAAAATGTTATTTATTACAGGTGCCGTGGCTAACTGTAAAACTGGCGTCGCGGGTTCGATTCCCGCCAGTTTCGAGAAAAAATTCAAGAAAGATTTTTTTGTCCATTGGTCTGGATGTTTTTTTTTAAGCCCATCAACAGGCTTATATAAGCCCTAACAGATTGGCATTATTGATTTGATATTATATCATAACACTCAATTTAAACAATCTTAAAGTTTATTTAAATTTACAAAGGTATAATTATGGCATAATCTAGGCGGACATGGCAAGTGTGTCATCGCAAGTCAGGGGTGACAACACCGCTTGCTTCTTGAATACTTGCTTTTGCTGTAGGAACACATCGACAGTACCGTTTAATGAGATTTTATTCTCTGTTCTGAGGATCCTTGGCAGAGGGGAAAAAATCCGATGTTGGTTTTGTAATTTCCCACAGCAAAGACAGCATTGGTACGCAAGTTACGGTGAGGTACATTAAGGTAAAACTGAGCAAGAATATCATGGGCATTTATACACTTAGATTTTAATTTGTGCAAGAATATCGAACCAGCCAAAATCGTGTTGTAGTGTATTTTTATAACCTCCTTCCATATCCCTTCTATCCCATCTGCTGAAAAACCTCTAACTATAGGCTGAGCGTATTAACCTTTTTTATTAAAAAATAAATAAATAAATTGTCAATTTCGTTTACGTCCGAAATCTAGATTAGCGAATTCGGTAATACTTTCATTTCTCCGCCTCTCTCACTTCGCATATTCGTACCGATTACATTAATCATAAAAACGTCCATTATGTATTCACAAATTTCTTTTTTACTGCAAATTGTAGACATTAAATGTCCGATCAACATTCCAATTACTAGTACGTATCTATATTATAATACTATATTCCATGTTCCGGGTAAATATACATAAGTATAAGCATATTTCTATGTAATTATTATTAATAATCCATACTTCTATACTTACTAATAATAATATTATTTGTAAAAATGCGAAAGTGCGTTTGTCTTTTTTTAATTTTTTTTGATTATATTTTTTTCTTTGCATTTTACATTAGGTATACATAAGTTACAAATACAAAAAAAAAATATTACATTAACACACAAAAAATCTCACAAAAGCATGGTCTGTGTGTGGGTATCTTCTTCTTCCAGTGGCTTGCCGTGTCCCCCTGACGTTGGCGATCACTACAGCGAAAGCATGTGTATCTGTCCTAGGCTAATTTAACATTTCACAGCCAGGACGACTGCTTATTGATGTACTCGCCTTAGTGATTCCTGGGAAAAGGTGACCAGAGTGGTTTCCCGTTGGCTTCTCTGGTGGATTTTCTGTCGGGGTTACCTTCCCTTAGCTGCTTGGTTTTGGTTTTGAGGCGCCAAAATCTTGCCTTTCACCCTCTCGTTATCTGCTAAGATCACACCGTTAAGAGTGTGATCCCATCGCCCGGGGTTTGCGGCGTGGACGCTAACGAGTAGGACTAGTCAGTAGTGTTGCCGGTGGAATGCAACTGGGCGTTCGCAGCATTTTAAAGAATCACATCCTCCAGCAATATGTGACTCACTGCGACCCTACTGACAGTTTGAACTTTGAACCCCATGTGTAAGTATACATTTTATTTTTAACTGAAATCAAGTCTGCCGGAAGAATACGATAGATATCAAAATGATAAAAAATGATTGAATATTATAAAAACACAATTTTTGTATTTTATTTATTCAAAGAGCAAAACAACACATAATATAGATGTCCTAAAATTTTTGAACCACTAAAAATATTTTTTTTAGGACCTGCATTATTTTTTTTATAAATTCAGATTATCACATATGATGATAATTATTTTAACTGGATCGAACCAATAAGTAAAATATGAGAATCGATTAATTAAATTAAATTTAAATACCTTTTTATGCTTAGCGTTCAAAATGTTATGGGTTGAACGTCTTTTGGCTTACATGTTCTATGAAATAATTAGCCATGGCAACCGATTAATACCTATACAATAAAGCAATTTCACTTGTAAATAATATATTCGATAATTAAAAAAATAATAATAAATATTACGCTGAATTCTTTAAACGATTTTAAATAGCCTATAATTAAGTTACATTTTGATGGACGTTATTTTATATTTCTAATAAAGAGTAATTAAAGATCAAAATACATTGTTTTGTAGTTTAATGTCGGTCAACCTCTCTGAATAGCGAAGTAAAAAAAATATGCTTACAAAGCTGGTCATAACGTTTTTAAAGAAAAAAATATTCCTGTTTTTTGTTTTGAAGTCAATAAACGCTCATATGAAAACGAAAGTAAAATCAATGTTTATTATGGATACAAGGTCGGTGTATTGACATGGCAGTCAGTTTAGAATACAAGGTGCTACAAAAACACGTAAAAAATTAATTAAAATTATTTTTTAAACAAACTTATTCTTTTAAAAAGGCTAGCGGCGAGCACACGTGAGTCGGGTACTTTGTGCTATTCACAAAACACGTTTTTCATAGGTTTATGTATCAGCAATCCTGGTGTGGTAAAAAAGCCCTTTGCGCGCGTTGATGTAACATCGTGTTACCACAAGCAAAAGACTGAATATTCTAAAGTTCAGGCATTTAAGAAAAAAAAACACGGAGACATACTGTTTAATAATTTATTTTCCATAATTTATGCAAATAAACAATTAATTAATTGTAGCAAAATAAATTAAAAATTATCAATTAAATAAAAAACAAAAAAGTCGGGTTGTGGTCCCGTGGCTAGGGTCGTGGACTCATGAATCAAAGATCCGAGGATCGCACCCTACTCTACCACAACTTGATTTTCATTTTCTAATAGTGAGTTATTTACAACTCGTTGAAAATGGCCATCAAAAATGACATATTTGGGTAAACCATAAGAACGCAAAGATTTTTTTTTTAAATGCGTCGCTCAAATCACGCGCGTGCGTCCCCCATTACTGTCATCAACCGACTGAAGACTGAATCTGTTTTACACAACACCCGCCACAGAACAGCGTCTCTATCTTCGTGCTCTCTCTTATACAGATGTGTTGCTGAATTAGCGAACATTCATTCTTCGCGTAGCAAGAATAAACATTTATGTATTAACATCCAGCATAGTTATACAAATTTTACTTTCTACATCCGGTGTAAAAATGTCCATTTGAAGATCACGAAAAATACGAGTTCATCATTTAAAAAAATAAGAGATATATAGATATATCAAGTCTTGTATTGTATGTACACTAGTGTGACATCACAGCCACACAAGAGTTTTAAAAAAACGTTCCTGTTTTTCAGCCTCGTAGTGTAATGGTCAGCGCATTTTCCCACCATGCAAGAGGTCTCGGGTTCGAATTCCGACATAGTTGACATGAAATATTATTTAAAAGGGTGTTTTCCACTAGAATATTTTATAGTCCCTGGACTGGTACCTGAAGCGTCAGACTGTTCACCTTACCTTCATGTAACAAAATGATCAAGACACGCTGCGATTGGTGTACTAATGCAGTGCCCTACGCACCATTAGGTGTAAAAAAAACAAAATAATAGAGATGATGAAGTATCAGCAATACCTCAAGCGACGTTACGTCTATCCGGCTCCAATGTTTATCACAGACTAAATTTTTGTTTCAGCAGAAAAAAAAACATTGATTTTGTAACACCATACAAATTTATATGAAAATCACACAAAATAAAAATTTAAATTCCTTTTTTAGGCTCTTATTATTTAAAAATTTTAGAGTATGTCAAAATGTTTGCAGACTAGCTGGATTTCCTCTCTAGGGAGTTTTTTATATCTAAATTTGTTGCAACACAGAGGTAAAACATTTTTAGGACAGAGTATAAGTCCTGTAAATGCCTAGACTAGCTTTTTTGCATTAAATTTTTTGATTAATCACTAAAACGCGTATATACTACGTGCGTATTACGTACTTTAAAAAAGAATTTAATAAATAATTATTACGAAATTAATAATGAATGAGTTTTTTTATGCAATAAAGTGGAAACAATTTACATTGTTATAATTAAAATATACTTTACAATGTTAGTAATAATTGTGTTATATGATGGTTGTCGTCTTGTATCAAAAACCTTTTACAAATTAGCATAGTTATTTTAATTATTATTTACGCAATCAATTATAATTAAAATACTTTTTTATAATAATTGCGACTCATTAAAATTATTTTATAACATTCACATCGAAATTTGATTACAGAATAATTAAAATATTAATTCTTTGTCATGAATTAAAATGACCTCATACATATATTATAAAGAAAAACGGTATTAAATTATTCAAGTTTATTCGTTGAACTTGGTCATGCCATGTCTTTCTCGGTCTTCCCCGTTTTTTGCATCCATCAACATTTGCATCGGAAATCCTTTTAGCCGTTATTTCACTGTCAAGCGAACGCAGCACTCCTTTCTTTGTCGATAATGCTTGTCTCAGCCTTGTACAAAGCACAGATCTCGACATCTGTGCACTTATCACACATAGTTTTACCATACATTCGCCTGAGAGACCGCATTACCACAACATTCAGTCTACTTTCATCATTATTTTTTCAATTCCACACTTCGTTCCCATACATACTGGTCGGCACCAGGACTCCGTTGTGAACTGCTAATTTTGCAGACCGACTATTCTCTACTCAATTTCTTTTATCAGGGGTTTTCCTGACAGTAGGGCCAGATGGGGAACATTGTATTTTTTTTTAGTTTAATTTCAGAAAAATCTTTTTTAATTAACACTTTTCCTACAGTAAATCAATAGTTCGTATTAAAATAAATACATAGTTACAATATTTGAGTTTGTCCAAATGTTCATAGACAAAAGACTGGATTTCACCCCCTCGAGGGTCATTAAGATTAACAAATTACAACAGGGATGGAGAATACCTTAAATAAGGGAATATGGAAGTCAAGGTATTTACAGGGCTTATGACCTTTCATTGGCTGGTTTAAATGGCCACTTTACACACTGTGTAACATTGACCATTTTGCCTATGTTTGAACATCCATATTTCTTCAATTCTTCCATCTGTTGATTTTAGTGAAGTCAAAGAACTGAAACCTTTATTGTTGTGAAGAGATTCATCTGACTGAATTATTTCACATACTAGGCAACGCCTGAAAACAATTTTTCAATTTTTCAATTTCTTCTTGGACCAGTTGGTTTCTTTAAAATATTTGAGTTTGTCCAAATGTTCATAGACAAAAGACTGGTTAATATAGTTACTTTTATATGTTTCTTTTTTGAGTGATACATTGTGTGTTGGATATTTTCTGACGTTTCGGCTACCATTGCTGGAGCCATCTTCGGGATAAACTGTGTGTTTTGTAGAAAATAGTATGTGTTTAAGTACTAGTAATTTGTATCCTCCAGGGTGTGCTCGGTTACATCAGTTTGAAGACCAGAAGGAAGATTTAACTACGCACTTTTTTCGATTCGACCCTGAAATCATGCGGAGCATTAGCTTTTGTGTTGCGGGTAATTACCTTAGACAGCGTCAGCATAGACTGTTTCACATTCCAAGATACAGGACCAACCTACCAATAGTTATGCCTGTTGGAAGAGCTTTCTCTATGTTAAACAATATTACTTTGAACATTAACATTTTTCATGTCTCTGAGGGGATTTTCCGTTACAAGATTATCTTAATTTTTTAACATATTATTCTCTGGATATTGTGTATACTTATGTGTTATTTTTATATATTCCTAATTTTACGTTTTTATTTTCATCATTTCTATATGTATGAATTAAGATATTCCATTTTGTAGTGTACATATATATAAATAAATCAATTGAAATAAAATAAAATGTTATCTTCAACTATGACGTCATAGGGAAGGTATGTCATTTTAGTGCGTAGATATGTGTACCGTGGCGTGCGCGCCCCCTTGATACATATCGATGGAAGAATTATTTATCTTCAACTATACCGTCATTGTGAATGTACGACGTCCTCAACCGTGGTACCGATAGATTTGGTGTACTAATACAGTACCTTACGTAACTGGAGATCTGAACATTCGTTTCGACCGCAAGACGGATTCAGAATCGGTTCGTTTTAATGCACTTTTAAGTGATTTCGATTGTTCACAAGAAGTAAATACCCCTACACATGATGCGGGAGGTACACTTGATGTTATAATACGACGGAATTGTGATAAAAAAATCACAGTTTTTGTAACAGACATCGGACTTTCAGACCACAGATTAGTGCACTGTAAAATTAATATCCAAAAACCAACACCAACTTACAAAACACTCGCATCAAGGCCATGGAGAAAATTAAATTTAGAACATTTTAAATCCGAACTTCTGACATCGTTGATTGGTCCGGACATTGACCGTCGCTCAAACAACGCCGATCAATTGGTTGGGTTGTACAATGAGGTACTATCTAACCTGATAGACAAACATGCACCATTTACTACGAAAACTATTCGAAAAAGGAAATCTGATGCATGGTTTGACGAAAATTGTCGACTCAAAAAGAAAGAGCTAAGACGTCTAGAACGCAAATACAGAAACACACTGTCAACTTTGGACCGATCAATATGGTTAGATATGCAAGCCTCTTATAGGACATTTATAAAAGAAATAAAATCTAGTTTCTGGTGTACAAAAATCACTGAACAGAAAAAGTCTCCAAAACAACTCTGGCGAAGCCTTCAATCTGTTCGTGGTGACTGTATAGCAGAGACATCTAACACAAGCGCTACTGCCACTGATTTTGCCGACTTTTTTACAAATAAAGTCGAAAAAATCAGACTGGCGTGTAGTTCAGCGAAAAAACCTGTAATTTTAGATAATGCCCTTCAAAAATTCAGTAAATTTGAACCAACGTCTATAAATGAGGTTAAAAAAATTGTTGCGGCATTACCCAACAAACAATGTATATTAGATCCGATGCCAACATGGCTTTTGAAAAAATGCATTAACGTATTAGCTCCATTTTTAACAGATTTATTTAATACATCCATGGAGCGCAGCATTGTTCCGAGAGCCATAAAAAAAGCAAATGTAACTCCACTTTTAAAAAATTCCCAACTAGATGTGGAAGATCTTTCCAGTTTTCGCCCTATTTCAAATCTTCCCATCGTATCAAAAATACTAGAAAAAATAGTTTCTCACAGGCTCGTTAACTATATCGAGCGGAATTCTTTATTTTCGGTAAGGCAATCGGCATACCGACGTTTTCATTCCACGGAGACGGGAGTGATAAGAGTACTGTCTGACATTATAACGTCGGTGGACTCTGGTAATCTGGTGTTGATGGCTCTTCTGGACATGAGTGCTGCATTTGATACTGTAGACCATAATATTTTGCTTGAACGTCTGGAGAAAACTTATGGTATCCGTGATCAGGCACATATGTGGTTCAGTTCATATCTTAATAAAAGAGAATATGCAGTCGTGTTCCAGGGTAAAAGCTCAACCAACTTTCGGGTGTCTACAGGAGTGCCTCAAGGGTCAGTACTCGGACCACTTCTCTATCTCCTTTACACTAAAGATATAGAGAACATTATCAAAGAATGTGGATTGTGGTTGCACTGCTATGCAGATGATACGCAGATTTATTTTTATTGCAAACCAGGCGAGAGAAGTGTGCTTGTCAATTTAATTGATGGATGCATCAAGAAAATAGGAAACTGGATGGCTGAAAACAGACTAACATTAAACCCATCAAAAACTGAACAACTGTGGGTGGCTTCAGCCAGACGACAGAATTTGATCCAGGATACGGCTCTACCCAATGTAGGGAGTGCCGTTTTACCCACCGTTAAACTACTGGGAGTTTTACTCAATTCTGACCTATCTCTTGACGCTCAAATTAGTAGAACGATAAGTTCATGCTTCTACCAGCTGAGACAAATTAAATGCATACGCAAAAATTTGCCGGTTGATGCCGCCCGTCAATTAATAAATGCGTTTGTAGTGTCTAGAGTCGATTATTGTAATGGTATCTATGCAGGTCTACCAATGAACAAAATGACTCGCCTACAATCTGTATTGAATGCCGCAGCGAGACTTATTTTCGGAATCTCTAAGTTCAGTCATATCACTCCACTACTTCGGGAACTACACTGGCTACGTTTTCCACAGAGGGTCGAATACAAACTCTGTTGGCTTATGTATAAGTCACTGCACAACTCGGCTCCGGAATATCTAAGGGAACTATGCATTCCAGATGAACTAGCTGACAGGCGTCTCACGCTTAGATCAGCTACGTCTACGGCGAGAGGAAAAGTTATTATACCTCTACGCAAACAGCGCACTAAATTTGGTGAGCGCGCATTTGCGGTCGCAGGCCCTATGGCATGGAATGCTCTCCCAGCAGAGGTGCGAGGCTGTGAAAGTGAAGTGATGTTTCGGAAAAAACTTAAAACCCACTTGTTCTCTAAATCATTTGAATAAATCCGTAGCACGTGACAACAAAATAAATTATTTTAATCAAATTACAAATTTAAAGCTTCAATTAAATTAACTTAACAGTAGAATCACCATGTAAAGCGCCCTTGAGGTATTTTATTACGAAAATGGCGCTATATAAGTTATCCACAATAAATAAATAAATAAATACCTTATGAACCACCGGATAGAGAAATAATGAGGATAACTTACGAAATCACCCAATTTCCTACAATATTCGCATATTTTGAATATTCACGTATAAATATACATATATAAGGGCCTTTGGCTATATCATGATATTACGCTATGACCGTTATTACGAAACTGTATAAATCGCCTACAATGATTTCTTTATTGCTCAAGTTGAATTTATCCTGCGTCCGTTAAAAAATGGTCATTACTATAAACTATTTTCTGTTGTGTACCGCACTCGATCACGCTATTATTGTTAACAAAGTCATAAATCTTTTGTTCTAGATTTATCAAATTATGCTTAGTAGTACATAGTTCGTACCACGTATGATATAAACAAAATTTTATATCCTGTAGCTCACTTTGGTTGCGCAAATACAAACTGCCTCGTAAATACGAGGTTTTACAAAAAAAAAACTTCACGGAATGTTTAAATTTTAAATTTAAATACGTATTTTTTATATATTTTTAAGCCAATTAACAGGCTTATGAAAGCCCTAACAGATTGGGATTATTGAGAATATATTAAATGATAAAATTTAATCTAAGTAATCTGAATGTGTATTTAAATAAACAAAGGTATTTATTAATACTAAATGCACCCTTGTACACGCATTACTACTACCCATTCTAGATTACGCTGATGTTTCCATGACTGATTTAAGCCGTGAGCAAATCGACAAACTTGAACGACTTCAGAATACATGCATAAGGTACATTTTTGGTCTTAGGAAATATGACCACATTTCTGATTATCGTAAGCATTTGAAATGTCTCAAAATTAGACAGCGGAGAGACTATCACTCCCTCTCACTTCTGTTCAATGTACTTCATAGTCCTAACGCTCCTATATACCTGCGTGAAAAATTTCAACGCTTATCAGTTCTTGGTTTACCTCTTCGTTCTTATTCTCAAGGCACTCTCTTAATACCCACCCACAATCATCGCTCGGCTAAGGGAGTGTTAACAGACGCGGGTCTTAGAGGTTGAGTGAGGTGAGGGGGTCGCAAAGGGAACATAGTCAATAAAGGCGAGGGGTGGTTAAATGTGTGATTATTGATTAGGTTGTTCTCAGAATTTAAGTTTTTTTGAATTTCTCTAATTTCTAAATTATTCATATTACTACCTTTGTTATTTACTTGGTGCAGGAGTTTTAGGGTGTGATTATGAAATGAGTGGTTACTATCTATTATATGATTCGCGATGTCTTCCCACACAGTAAATCTTAGACTTAATTATTGCAACTTCCACTTATGTGCTAAATTTAAGGAATAAATTCGACTTAATGTCCTGTCACTCATTGATCATGTTTTCATATCTGTAATTGAGATAACCATCAATTCATATGCTAACACCTTAGATAAGGGAAAAAAAACCCCCTGCTCTTAGTTTCACTGATTCATTTGTTTATTTTTTGTTTAGATTCTATGACATTGTGAACAATATTCTGTGTTTATTATATTAGTTTTATATCACCCGTCGATGGGAGAAGTGCTTTCCCGAAAATATAGTTGTGTTCTTGAAAAATAATAAAATTGTGTAACACTGATAGCAAAGTTTTATTTTCATAATAATTTGTAATATTTCTACTCCATCTTCAAAATTAAAAGAATGGTTATTTGTAAAAATATGTTATCGACACTTCACTGTTCACTGTTTCTTTTACGTATGTATATTTAGTTATTATATAACTCTGAAGAGGGCAACTTGAGTTACCGAAACTAGTCGGTTGTGACAATAAAAAAAGTATAATTAATAATAAATTTCCATACAGTCCACTAAATTCTAACTCGCACTGCTATCAGTATACAATGCCTGAAAAGGGTTGAGCTGTCATGCATTCCTTTTTTCTCTCATAAATAAATAATCATAAATGTATACTTTTTGTATAATTACATTAATATACATAATATGACACAATACGACAGCGCTCGCTATAACACAAACCCAAAACAGAACCAAACCCACTCGTTATAATTAAATAAAAAATCAATATTATTTCTTGCGTAACTACTTAAATTGATATAATTACAATTACCTGAAATAATTGAATGACCAAATGAATACCTGCAAAAAATACCTACAAAATAATACGTCAAGGTTAAATAAAGGTTTTTTTTCATACTTTGATCATAATATAAATATTAGTGTAGGTATGCACTTTTATTCAACATTAAAATGTCTTAAACCACAAATCGGAATGTCGGGATAGTTTTTTATGTTTTTTTATATTTCCATGTTATTATATTTAATTTTTCTATTTCAACCGTCCGTTACAATCATTTTTGACAAATTTTAAACTACCACATTATGTTTTAACCTCATTTGAAACTACATTATGTTAAAACTAAACTAAACTTCGAATCCATCAAATCGGACGCTACAAAATGTCTTACGGTTCAGAAGGAGCATTGCTTTGCTGCCTGCCTTTAAATTTCTGAACGGGATAATTTATAAGGAGCGCATAAAGTTATATCCAGCGTGCAACTACTTAAGAGCTAGGCAACACAGACCACTCGTTTTTCCCGATTGCAAAACCAATTTCCCGTTGATGATGCCTGTGGGGAGGACAATTGAGGGCATTGGAAGCAAAGGTAGCAACCTCTAAAAAAAATATTTTATTTGTTATTTATTTATTTTATTTTATTTCATTAATTTTTCATAAGGCTTTTACATGCATGAAAGTTTTATAAAATATGAGTATATTAACAACATTAAATTTAAAAAATACAATATAAAGCAACAAAAGATAGAACAGTGTTTAGAAGTAAAGTTGGTATAAAAAATAAGATGAATATAAATAAACAACATAAATTTTAAAAAATACAATATAAAGTGAAAAAATATAGAACTGGGAAATGCAGTTAAAGGTTTAAAGCAGCTAGGTACGTAATGTTATAAAATACAATATGAACAGAATTTTAAGTTCTATTTGATATGGAACATATACATTGATATTTAAAATTTACAAAACTCACGTTAAAGACATCGATGTTGTTAGCATATTGGTTCGCGAGTACATGCATCCGCATTACTGGTGAATTCGCGCTGTCATTGGTCGATGATGGACCGCATTTGAACAGAGTATTACATCGGGTAACTCGACCAAGCACTTGATGTCATTCTGTAGTTTATCAACTTTTTTTTAATAAAAATCATGAGTTGAGTTGCAAATGTAGTTTAAAATCATACTTCTGATGGTTTGAAAATAGTGTTTGGAAGCAAACATAGCAATATCCATTAGCCATTTTATTCGACCAATGACAGGCTTGAGATTTAAATTTTCAAAATGGCCGTGCCATACAAATAGTAAGAAAGTTTTTTGAATTAGTGTTTCTATTAAAGCTAATTTTTTAGTATCTTAAATTCAGTGAAAATAATATTTCTAACATGAAGACTCTCTTTGGCATTAGTGTAGCAGTTTTTGTTATTTTTCTCGAAAATACCAAAACGGGAGTATCTTTGCTACCAATGCCCTTAATTGGTATGATAAACAACCAACCAATAGAGTTCTCTCTAACTATGTATCGTAATCTGTATTAGAGATTTAGTTGTATTTTTTATTATAATTTATATGAACTACACGGTGTGCGGTGCGTGGAACTAAATACAACTTTTGTTAATGTAAATTTGTTTCTTACGATATGAGCTTGCTTAGTGAAAGGACAAATAGAAAAAAAATGCGAATAATATTCATGAATAATAAATACGTAACAGTTTACTTATTTTTGATACAATTTACAACCTACAATCTTTTTTGTGTATTTTCAAATGGAGTAGGTTTTATTGCATACATTATGCAATAAATGATAGTTGTTAATATGTTTCTAGTGTTTTTTTTTATCCAGTTTTTAATATTTGTATTCATTTATTTTTTAATTTTTTATTAATAAATCTTATGTGTTAGTAGTTTCAGAATTGTTATTTTTATACCTAGTGAAGTTGCTACGAATATTTCCTTGCAATTTTACATTGTTAAATTTTGTTAGTACCTGATAACGAAAAGCGGACTGTATAATGTAAAACGAAAATCATTCAATTTCAAACAAAGTTGGAGTATTTGAATAAAGGAAAGGAGCACGGGAATGGACCTACTTTTAATGTGGTTGGGATATTCTTCAATATTGGTACTCTGGATGGTGAAATAACTTTCCAAATAATAACTTTCAGAACGACGCGACACGTGACGATTCCAAAAAATCTTTTGCAGTGTTATGTAATGTTTTTTTTTTACAATGTTTTAAATCCTTATGATCTATTTTTATAAATCTTCTATCTTGATGTTAGGTAGGTACCATAAGGACGGGAAAGAAAGGTGATAACCCAAACTATAAATGCTTGTTTATACTAAACAGTATTTACCTAGTGTAATAGATTGAAACATAAATACCAATTACAAAATATACAAAAATTACGACCTATAATTAAAATTTTAAAAATTAAAATAATAATGAAATTATAATTTTAGTTCAAATTAAAACAGATAAAATAATTATGTCAAAGAAACAATCTCAGACAGACAGACTTTTTTTATCAGGGTCTAACACGTTTAAAAACCTAAGGCCTATTCAGTGAAATGCATCTGAAAAAGTGCAGTTTTACTTATCGTATCGTAAAGTAAATGCCCGTTGCACGCCTTGGCTTATATTTTTTTGGTTGCATTCATTATTGAAAACCAGAAGTTAGTTAGAACCGCCCTGACATAAAGCTGCTTGACAGTTAGCAAATTAGTTGACTTGAGTAGAGTCCTCGAATCAATGTATAATCATTGGTTCAGCGTCAAACCATTTTCAATCTATTTATAGATAAACAATTTTTTTCTTATAAATGTGCAATGCAACGGAACATGTTATAACCCACATATTAAAAAGTGTTTTTTGATCTAATCATACATGGATAATGATGTAATTTGATTGATTTTTCAATAATAACTCGCTTTCGACCTTCTTATAAATTATAAATAGTCTGAACTTGTTTTTTAACCAACGCTCACTCTAACACCCGTTTCATTTTTTGTTGTTTTGCATTTTTATGCAGTAATTAATTGCAAAACTAAATATGTCAATCGAAGCCAGACTGGCAATGCACAACAAGGTTTCAGTCCTGACGCTTATAAATGGAAGAGAATAATATAAATGGCAGAGGAAGGACGAAAAGCAGAGTTAAGATATTACGAGAAATATGAATACGTAGGGGATATGGAAGTCTAGACATTTACATTGCTTGTCATTAGCTGTCACAGACCTGTCATTGACTGATTTAAGTGGCTACATTACACAATGTGTTCACCATTCTTCACACATCTTTATTTTTTCAATTCTTCTATCTGTTGATTTTTAGAACCATTGCACAAAAATCTAAAACCAGCGTTTTGATTTAAAACGATGACACCAACGAGTTGATTTAAAAATATAAAACCAACGTTTTGATTTAAAAATATGAAACCAACGTTTTGGTTTAAAACTAAGAAACCAACGAGTTGATTGAAAAAGATGAAATCTATTGGCCGATTTAAAAATATAAAAGCAACGTGTTGATTTAAAAAGATTAAACTACTTGTCGATTTAAAAAAATGAAACCAACGTGTTGATTTAAAAATATAAAACCAACATGTTGACTTAAAACGATGAAACTAACATGTTTATTTAAAAATATAAAACCATTGTGTTGATTCAAAAAGATGAAACCAACGTGTTGATTAAAAAAAAACATAAAACCAACGTTTGATATTAATATATTTTTGTGCAACTACTATGGTGAAAGTGTATACGGCAGTGGGATTTGCATGTTAGTGTAATCATTTATTTTAAATATTCAAGTAGAAAGAATAAATACTTCGGCGGACTTATTGCTAAAAGCAATATTTTCCATCGAACAATAACAACAGACTGATCAAAAAAAGAATTTGCCAAAATAATTTTTTTGGTTTTTTGCGTATTTGAAAAAACCCTAATTAATTAAAAATATCAGTTTTTTTAATGGGGAGATAATACTTACACATTCAAAGACGAGGAATGGTAAGAGATCAGGTAATGAGTTTAGAAGAAGACAGATAATTAGTGTCCGGACGAAGTGACGAGTACGTCTCGAAACCTGTAGGCAGAAAAGTCGATATACAAATATTGACTAAAATTTGATAAAATGTTTGACCAGCAATTAAATGCTTCAAATTTAATCATAATTAATAACAAGGTTCTGAATAATATATTTATGAAATCATTTATTTTCAATCAACACAAACAAAATTGTAATTAAATTTACTTGAATGCTATAAGTGTGAAAATTCCATACTAAAATAATAAATATTATTACACCTATTGGTAAAAGGATCTGAACGTTTCAAAACTGATTGCAGGGGTCTAAATAAATTCCAATTTTAACAGTGTATTTCTACATTTGAAAAATATTTGTTAAAGAAATTGTCTTTTCGTCAAGACCTTAATTGTTGTGTTATAATAAATTCTTACATTTGGCCTGTCTACATCGAGTCTACACTTTTAAAGTTGTGTCATTCCGTACGTGTGGTTATTTATTTTTCTATTTCTGTTCACAAGTGTTACCGCATTCGTTCCTCGCTGCCAAACTAATTTTGCGACTTCAATCAATCGACAGTCGCCTTTTTGTAATTGTAACCGGAATAAGACATAAACCCACAATCGGACGACTAGACTTACATTACGATAAAAAAACAAACAAGAGAAATAATTGATAAACAATCAACAAATCGTTTATAGATAAAAGCAATTTGTTTTAAAGAGTAAATGGGTCCATATTATCAGAGGCGTGCGGTAAGGTTTTCAATTAGTGAAGCAGTCAGTTGGTAAATTGAGCATATTTTAGGCCAAACTCTCGAAAAAAAATTCCATTTTTTATTTTGTTAAAAAACCCGTCCTTGAGGTATTGTATTACAAAAATGGTGCTGTCTAAGTTTTTCATAACAATAATACAAAACACATCATTTTTGTACTAGCAATATTGTATTGGCCATGCGGTTTATTTTTTTATATTATTATTTTATTTTTAATTAATAAATTTCATAAAAGGTACATGTTTTTTAAAAATTCTATACATATCGACTTTTACGCATCTAGTAAATGTTATCACTGTAACTCTCCGAAAAAATAGACTAACTCTTGTGCTTGGAGAGTGACTTACACTGTTTTAGTTGTTTATTTATAAGAGTTTATGTAATTTTAAATACGAGTACATGAGAGAAAAAAAAACATAGGATGTATAAAGAAAAATCATAAAATAATAACACATTCATACTGAATAAAATTGAATGTAGTTTTTACACGTGTTCAAAAAATTTCTTTAGATTTACTTAAAATTTATTTATTGATATATTATTTTTAATAGTTTTTAGTTCATTGGGAAGATTATTATAATTTTTTAAACCTTTGAAGACAAAGCTATTTTGACCATAACTTTTGTATTTATTTTATAAAGAGTGTCTACTGTATGAACCACTGAATAGATAACACAGTGGTATGAACCTTAAATATTTTATATAGACTTTCCGTATTGAATGTTGAGGGTTTCTTTAGAATTACTTTAATAATTAATCTTTGTGTTGCAAAAACATGTGCATTATTAATGTCGAGTGTCTGTTTATGTTTCGTTAGTGTTTTGATTTTATGAAAATTATGTCTCGATTTAATTTTCGTTTGTCCAGTGCCACTGTGACCAATCTTCAAACTAAAGTAGAAGCCTTGACCACCACGAATGCACTGATGAAGGAGGATCTCGCCATCGCCAAAATAACATGCTGCAACTGTGTGAAGAGAATAATCAACTCAAACATGCTTTAGATGAGTTAGCAATTATTTTATTTTTTTTAAATGTAAAACAAAAGTAAAATTTTCTCGTGGTTTGATTCTTATAAATAAAAATAATATTTGAATTGTCATTGCTTTTGTTAATATTTTATTTTTCACAGTATAATTGTGTGACAATGTCCTTTTGATTGATCACATGTGGTTTTCACATTGATCAGTTTTATTCCTCAGGTACACAGAAGTTTATCGTAATCAAGTATGTCAAATAATTATTCTTACCTTATTTTGTGTCATGGATTGATGATCTATAAGATATTGTGTTTTTCATTTGAGGTTTAAGGTGTCACTTGAATAAAAAAATTATACATTTATTTATTTATTTATTTATATTTAGTTCTAAGTAGTGTTTTTGAGACGTAATTCTCAACTCGGTGGGACTAAAAGTCCTGTGTTGAGTTGGGGCGAGAAATTAGTTGACACAGACATACGAGTATTACATCACAAATATTATATTGAATCAGGGCCTTGATTATAATGGGAAGATAATGACGTCATGCCTTCGCCTTGACGATACAGTTGAAGATGAATTCTCTCTAGCGATTACGAAGATACACTACCGACCACCCACATACAAGTTTTAGGTAGGTACATCGACATGAAACAAGGGGAAGCGTACGCCACGGTACACATATCTACGTACTAAAATGACATTGCTTCAGTATGATGTCAAAGTTAAAGATAAAAGTCTCCCGACCGGCTACTAAGATACACTACCATTCCCACTACACTATACACTACCCCCCTCAAGTTTTGATGTAAGTACGTCGGTGTATACCGACGGGTCTAGAACTCTTCAATACGTTTATCTACGCATTAAAAGTGACAAAAATATTGTTTCACCGAGCAATTTTTTCTTTAATTATGATTTATTAAAATGTTTAATCGTTTTGAGGTTTGCACTTGTTTTCTTAAAAGCCTATTCAAAATATAAGAGAGAAACAAGTAAATTTTAAAGTCGAATAAAATTCTGACATAACTGTCAGTTTCCGAAACGATTGGCTAGATGCGAAAAATTTTGTCACTTAATTCTGGCCTATTGACATATACGTATCTAGGCGTAAGAAAGCTGCCACTATAAAAATAATTTAATTATTATATTTTTTCCGTCTGTTTTACTATCTTCCGGAGTGAACGTATCGAGACGTTAAAGGAGCCGGCTTTGTAGTCGCTCGGTAGATAAATACAGACAATATAAAGCATAAGTGGGCGCTTTCTATCACAGAAGCCTATATTTAATATAAATAAGAACTATTTTAAATGTCAATGAAGTAAGGAACGCGGACTAATTTTTGCGGTCATTCATTGGTTGGTTTCGATCATATGGCAAGTAGGTAGAACATACCGAGGAATATATGGATAGTACAGAAGTTAAGTATACCGTCTCGATATATACAGATGAAGAAAGCGTTCATAATTGAGGCCCTGAAACATAATAATTTTTTTTTTAAATAAATATATGACACATCAATATTGCGGGTAGTAGTTACGACACTCGACAACACTCTAAACAACACCGTATACAACACTTTGAAATAATAAATTAGCAATTCAAAATAGTGTAATATCTGCGTATTTTCTATTAGCTTTCTTGCTAAACGGAAACTTAATGTCTTGATATACGGCCATATTCATTGCATCACGTTATATAAAGTGTATTTATGTAGCAACCATTACGTTAAACATTATTTAAATGGCTGTCTCATGTTTATACTCGTTTCTGTGATTTTTGCAATATTGTGGTTAGTATAAGTTTGAAGTAAAACAATACCTAAGCTACAAAAAACTATTCAAAATCGAACCAAAGTACCCCTCTGTAAAACTAGATTAGGACAGAGAATGCACTTTTCTTCGCTCTCAGATTATACAATGTATTTACTTATGATATGATAGACATCAGAAATCAGAAGTAACCAATCACACATTTAAAAAAAACATGCAAAAAAGTGAATCACGAAAAGAAATGTGCATGATTACTTTAGTCAATTTGCTAGTAATACAAGTTTTTATTTTATTTTATTTATTTAGAATACAAACAGATGTAAAGGTTTGATGTTTATATATTGCGACTATTAAAAAAATAAGTATGTAAATAGTAGAGCCTGCCATCCAATAACATGTATTGTAATAAAATAAAGCAACGGTTAAATTTTACAAAAAATAAAATGATAAGTAATTGAAGTAATTAAAGAAAAATGTGAATTATTATTGAAAGAATTCGGCAGTAAAATGTTTTAATAATTTGGTTACATTCTTAACATTATCGGGTGCTTAAAATTGTGCAAAAAATAAAATCAGTAAGATGATTTAAAAATAAGTTATTGAAAATATGCTACCTGGGGAACCTCCATAGGCCCGGAAGGGTTCAAAAGCAATAGGGAAATGTCACGTTTTTTTACATTTTTAAAGTAATAAAGGTCTATAAAATCTGTATAGAAAAAAAAATTGGCAATTACTGGCATATTTTTTTTTTTCAATTTGTAATTTTGAATTCCCGCAAAAACGGTCATTCCATTGGCCACGCCCCTAATATGACACGATTATGTTTATTTGTTCCTGACCATTCAAGTTTGTTTAGAACATTATCACGAATCTTGACGTCACATCTGTCAAGGCCAAACATGTCGCGTTTTTCTAGCTACGCATTTTTTAAAATGTCTTTTTTAAATTTAAATATGAAAACATTTCTCCACAATAACCATATTGATTTTGAAAATACAATTAATTATTTTAAATATATTTATATATTTCTATCGGTATTCGTAGTATGTGATATTTTCCCTACTCTCGTTCTTCAGTTTACGTTCGAAGAATAACAAGAAATTTTCATATCGTGTTAAAGAATATTTGAAGTGTCTCCACAATAATAACTCGAATTCGCCAACCACCTAATCAATTAAAATATATGTTGGAATTACGTAATACATGTAAACATAACTTTATAGTAATCACAATAATCAAAGAAGTCATTATACAGTTATTATTTCTTCATTAGTATAAAAATGCCATTAAAAAGTCGGATATGCATTGTAATCCGCCATATTTATTGCATCTAGACTGTTGCTTGCTGTGTTTGCAGGTTTTATTTGCGATAATGTCGTTAAATCATTTGTAATTTTTTACTTCCCATATGTAATTGCAATGTGTTATTTTATCCGTACATTTTTTATTTAGAAATTGTAAGTGTTAGCTTGTTTTTAATATATTTATTCACCTAACCCTTTCTTCAAAATATAAAAAAAACTAGTGTCTTACATAACCAAAAAATTACTTATTAAAATTACTAAAAAACTAATTAAAATTACTAAAAAATTTATATTTAAAACATTGCTATTAGTGTTACATACTTTCATTATTTTACAAGAACGCTACTACAGTTTCGGAAGAACAATCCTTTTATGGAAGGGTGATAAAAAACTTTTTATGAAAAAAAACGCAAATTTTAAATTACCTGAAAACGAGAGGTACAAACGACAAGTGAAAATGTTTCCTCCATACACAAAACCGTTTAAAAGTCCGTGAATCTTCCTATCGGTTTCACTGATAAAAAGCAATGTTTTTTGTTAATAAACGAGTTGCTCAGTTCTGTTGTTGTTGTGTAGTATACACATGCAAAAAAAAGAGATTTTAAATCGGAAAAAAGAATATATGGCAATTGTTTCAATCAGGTATAGTTGAAGTCAAAAGCGATAATATTTTCAATCTAATTAGTTAAAACATGATAAAACCATCGGCTGACATTCGCAGCTCTAACGAAAAGACCGCCAGGGAAAAGACCGAATAGTACAAACAGGGCTCGGAAGAAACTACCCACATATGGCGTTCTGTGGCAGTGGTACATCTTACTTAGCCACTGGCCTGCGTGGTGCGTGAATCTCATTCGCGAATATCTAGATCTGAACCTATGGCATCGAAAGTGAGACGTAAAGAGTGTTCGAGACAACCGTATATTCGGAACTCTTATGTACGACATACGAAACATTAGTAAATATATATATATTGTTGGATAATTTGTAAAGCGCCATTTTTGTGAAAATCACCTCAAGGGCGCTGTACAATTAATAAATATCCCAGTACGTCTTGCAGCTACAGAGCGCATGGACGGTTGGGATTCTAGTTCCTCGTTTTCAGTTAAGATCAATAAAAAATTATAACAGATGGGAGCTAGATTACAGGACGTCTTGCAGCTACAGAGCGCATAGACAGTTAGAAATTTAGCTCCCATTTACACATTCTAAAAATTCACAAACAAATTTAGTGTATTAAAAAATATATATATATATGAATAATAAAAAGGAGTACGATTACAACACGCCTTGCGGCTACTAAGCGCATAGACGATTGGAATTCTAGACCCCGTTTACAAAATTTAGGTATTTTAAAGTTGATATATGAAAGCTAGAAAACCAATCATCGTGCAGCTACAAAGCGCATGGACGAGAGGAATTCCAGCAAAGTTAAAACAATATCAATAAGTTTATAAAAAATAGAGTATAGTAGTAAATTGGTCATGTGTATTTAGTAAAATGTATTTAGGGATTCATCTCCGATTCGTTCAAAATACTTTTTCTATGCTTAATCATAATTTATTATTTATAATAATAATAATTTCTTATAATAACATAAGTTTCGTAAAAAAAACAGGCATATACATAGCTCAAAGATTTAAAACTTTGAATACAAAAGTTGGGTCGTATTGTCAGTTGGTTTGCTTCACCCTGCAGTGGGCTCATTTGATCCTAAGACTCCACTTTCTTGGGAACAAATATACATCAATTTATTTCACTTGACTAAGAGAGGGCTGATTAAAAGGACCTTAAGAACATTCTCTGCTAATTTATTTTCATTAATTAAATTCATTTTAATTTATCTTTATTCTTTTCAAATGTTTGTGGTAAAAGGATTATTAATAACGGTATAATTAATAATCGTATATAGTCGTATATAGTAGGTCATTAATAAAATGAAAAACCATTATAATATGCAAGATAATTACTTCCTAAGGTTATTAAAACGTGATTTAAGAGCCTGGAGGTGTTATTTGATAAACGGCTGCATTCCTGATCAAATATTTCTCATAAATTGAGTTAATATAAGTATGTTTTACGTAACAAACAAACCATCATGCCGTTTCCCTGTAGGGATAAGCACATAAGCAGAGAGGATAGAACGCCATACTACTCTGTCTTTGCATACAGACCTCCCTTCCCCTTTTTTTAATTAAAAAAAAAATATTGGGGATATCAACAGTAAAACATGTACATAAATATAACTAACAAAATACACAGAGAACAAAATCAATGACATATATACACAGAAATATATGAAATATACATAAGTCGGTTTCTTTGCGTGTGCAAATATGTTTTAGACATTATTTGTGAAGGTTAGTGGACATGTGTGTATATTATTGCGCAGGTGTGAAAAAGATATAAAATATATAAAATTAAACATATATTAAGATTTTATTAACCTGAAATGGAAAAACTACTAAGTAAATAATAAAAAAAAAAACGTTTTTAAAATGCGAATTTTAAATGTTAATTTCATAGAATTGAGAATAGTCCAGAAGGAGCGTAGAATCATATTTGAAAACATCGGACTGTGTCCAAAAAATCCTCCACTTTTGCCGCGCGCATTCGTGATTTTGCAGGATCGTGTAATGTTGCAGGATGGGAAAAAATAAAATCATAACACAAATGTAAGGTAAAAAAAAAAAAAGCAATCTGTTAATTTCTCGAAAATTTTATTGTACACGCGGAAACATTGATTGACACAACAGATTAGATAAATAAAGGGTCATTTAATAAGAGTAATTGAATTAATGAACTTTGAACTTAAAATATAAAACAAATTTTATTTTACATAAAACGGATATTTTTATATCATATTAAATAATACTTTATGTTTTAAAGATAATGTCGGTCAAATGTCCACCACAGAGTTGTTTAATCCGAGGTCCAATTTTCATTAGTTCTCTTATTAGATGAGCAAAGCAGGGTAAAAAAAAAATACTACCCTGGCAACACTTACGAAATGTCCATTTTGATTTCTTCGACAATCTGACAGATAAAACAATAATTCAATTTTTAAGTAATGTATTTGCTACTTACACATTCATTTGCTAATTTTATTTTTATTTTATTAACATAAACGGCAAATCTGCCTTTTACAAAAATTTATAATACTAACATATTTGGCTTGATATATATTTTTTTTAAATATAAATTTCCTTATACCTAAGATTTATAAAAAAAAACTAAACCTACAAATTAAACAAGATTTATATTTTAAAAATTAACCTTAAAATTATACAGCATATTCAGTAGAATGTTTAAATAATAAAACATTCTACAGTAATACAACAAGAAAATCATAAGAACTGTTTCATACAGCTGGGCAAAGCGAACAAAAAACTGTATATATTATGAAATGCATGAATAAATAAATATAATTACCATTCACCATCTTTGAAAAAGTTCAAACGGTTTGTTCTAAAGGAACAATACCATACACTAAATATATCAGATACGTGGGAATAACTATTGCCGAGTTCATGAAGTCTATTTAATACGGCATTACAAGAATACACTGTCCGTGAATTGTTGCTACAAAACGGTAGCACCTGTCTAGTCATTCTTTCAGGCACCCTGAAGTTGATGAGAGATAATAGTTCAGGACAATCCCTTATTGAATTTACAATTTGTAAAGTGTTCGTGCTAAAAAGTAAACAATAAAAAACTTAACAGATAAAGCACTTCAACACTATGGATAGCATAACAGATAAAAATTATTAAGTTAGTTTATATAACATCTTAAAAACTACAACAACATGACAATTTTCCATCAAAATTTCTCAAAAAAATATATTTTTAAAATTATTTTTTATTTTTCAATGCTTTCAGTTTCTTCAGCTAACTCATTGTACAGCTTCAATACACTGCTTTTCTCCTCATTGATAATATTATCTATTTTTATCCCTAGATTCATATGTACGACATTGTTGGTTAAATTTTATTATATGTATATTTTTTTTTATTTATCCCCTTAATTGTTTTATGTATAAAAAATAATATATTATATTTTATTCATTGCTTTACTGAGAGTAAGCCAATTTCTTTGTGCATTCTTTCAACATCAGAAGACGTGTTTCTTTTGAGTATAATTTTTATCGTATTATTTTGAAAAATTTGTAAATTTGTAAATTTTTTATTTCCTCTTTATTACTTAAAAAAAATAATGGAAGAACAGTAATTTATGTGTGGACATATAATTGTTTTATAGACAAGAACACTACTATTTATATCTATTTTCTATTATTTATTTTTTTATAGAAAAAGAGAAGTAAGTGAGTTCTTATTATTTACTCAAATTAACATATTATAACAGAGATGAAGAACATTTAAGAGAAGGTAATATATAAGTCTAGGCATCTACAGAGCTTATGACCTGTCGTTGGCTGGTTTAAGTGGTTACTTTACACACTGCGTAATATTCACCATTCTGCCCATATTTGAAAATCTATATTCCTTCAATTCTTTCATATGTTGATGTTTGTTTGTCATAAGCCCTGTAGATGCCTAGACTTCTATATTACCTTCTCTTAAATGTTCTTCATCTCTGTTATAATTTACTCAGATATTAAAAATTTCAGACCATTTCCTAAAAGCCGTAAATAACTTGAACTAGAAAAATGGAAATTGAGTTGTCGTAGAGTGGGATTTGAACCTCGGACCTTTAGCCCGTGAGTCCACAATACTACCACGGTTTCTTAATCGTTTCATTTATTACATTCAAAGGGATCAATAAGGGGAAAGTTTAAAATACAACAAAGACAGACAAAATTAACAAAGTATAAATAAATTAAATTGTTATACTAATTTTTTTGAAATTAAGATTTTTGTGGGAACAAAAATTTCAATAAAACATCTTGTTATAATATCTTACCAAAAACATAAATTATAATTTATTGTGTATGCAGATAATTGGTGGAATTCCATATTAGAATTTGGTAAGGTATCCAAAATAAAACACTTTTATTGGATTTAATTCTACTATTATTTTTTAAATATATTAAGACATTATCAAACCAAAAAAAACGAAAAGTGTCACATATTTTTTTATAATAAAAGCAGAATGAAATTCAATAAAAGTGTTTTATTTTGGATACCTTAGTAAATTATGACTCATAACATTTAAACAATTATTTTTAGAAGAAGTAAGCCAGTACAATAATTCAATTAAAACCGCTGTTTATGAAATTGAGATTATAAAAATACGACTGCTCGGTTTTTGACCAAAAAACACAGCTTTTTAGTATGAGCGAAACTATTGGGAAGACCCTTGGTCTTTAAAACAGTTTTAAAGTATGTGAAGGGAGTGCTTCACTGTCATTATCCCCCCCATTGATTGATTGAACGCGAACAGAAGGTGGTGTCAAAAACGCTCACTTTCGTTTACTAGATGATCCATTTTAAGGGCTCGTAATAAAATAAAATAACATATGTAACGCAAACACAATATCTTGTAGAGCAAAAAAAATATCTCGAATGATTTATAACCTTTGCCATTTTTTTAAACTTTCGGTGCTCATTTTAAATTTGGAAAAAAAACGGTCACAACGTATGTTAACAATGTGTGCCTGGTTTTTTTCAATTTTAATTTCAATTTATTTATACAAAACACGGGAAAAAAATACCTAAAAAATTTAAATGTTACAAAATGGTAAAATAAAAATAGCAGTAATTAGAATAAGGGGAAGCTATCCTCCCTGATTTTTTTTCTTCAGTAACATGAAAGATGTCGATATCCGAAGAAATACGGTTGAGTAAAGACATTGCTTTTCCTACTGGCAGACTGGTTCTGCCAGCAGAAAGATAAATTTCAATATGACATTCCCATGCGTGTTATTTTTCCATAGAAAATAAAAGTATGGAGAAAACTAGCGGCATCTAACGTTGAAAAGGGTTGAGTTTTTGTTGACCGGAAAAATCTAGAATTTGTCATTAAAAAAAGGTTCACAATTTATAATTTCTTTTTTTTTCTAAAAATTCATTAAACTCCACTTTCATCTAAACCTTTCCTAACCTCAACATGAAAATAATCCGTGAGTTCCTTAGGGCCGGGTGGTACCAGGAACATACCAATTAAAATGCTATAAATCCGACTTAAAAAGTAAATAAATAAAAATATATTACGATTGTCGTTGGAGTGTTTATAAAACTGTTTTATAATATTTCGAGTTTTCTGCAAAATTCACTTTTTTTTTCACAAAATACTGTTGTGAGAGGATGCTTTTAAGAGCAGGAGTTGGGAGAGGGAATGCATGTAAAATGTGAAGCACAAAATCTAGATTATTGTGGTTATGGCCAGAAGTACTTACCCAAACAGCACAATCAAAGATAGTAAAGCGATTGTAATGTTTGCTGCTTTTTATTAATATTTAGTCTTAATATAGTACAAACATAATGTACGAATGTTCTTATATTAACTTACATCTAATTATCATTTAACTATATGCTAATTATTAACATTTCTAAACTATAAACGAGTATACACACTTGAAAGTCAAAACGAAAAATATTGCAGAGAACAAAACATTTTCAATTTTGGGAAAAACTAGAAGATTTATTAATCTGGGGTCGTATTCTGAACGCAAAAGCGCACGCAGAAAACGCATTTTTAACGCGTATTTACATACTAAATACGCACTAACAGAGCGATCTCTTTGCGCGCAATTCCGTTCAGAATACCAGCCTAGGGTTCACGGTTCATTTGTTAACACGGGGAAAGCAAAAATAAATGCGGATTATTATTGAAAGAATTCGGCAAAAAATATTTTAATAATTTGGATACATTTTTAACATTATTGGGTAGGATAATTAAAAAAATAACAAAAAAGTTATTGAAAAAGAATGACAGGCGCCGTGGCGCAGTTGGTTGGACGGCTAACTGTAAAACAGGCCTCGCGGGTTCGATTCCCACCAGTTGCAAGAAGGAAATTGAAGAAGGATTTTTTTCTCAATTGGTCTGGGTATTGTGGCGTATTTTTCGTAACTTTATTCTACATTGCTCACCTGCTGACAAGCCTCTATAAAAGAGGCTTAGCGGGTTATTTCTTTTAAAAAAACGGCTTCTTTAAAACAAAGGATTAAGTTATCTGGCACTTGTGTCTAGAGATTTGGATACTTATACTCAAAATTTAAGCCTTTGTTCGTGACCTGCGCTTTGAACTCAATACCTACTCTAAACAGTTCAGTTGTAAATATGATTATTACACTATTGTGTGTAATTATTCCACCTTGGAAACTTACGAGTACAAAACCTTAATATTAGTATCAGACATTTACTCCTACGTATTATTGCCTAATGAAGTTCAAAATTACCGAGTTGGTCGTGAAGTATCGGTATAATAAATTACAATACGTTCTTAATTACCTATGCTAAACTTGAACGCCTTTACCTATGGTAGCCGTGTACTGTGTAGCAGCCGTTTACTGACAAATATTTTATTTAAGTACAGGAAGAACACGATGTTTATTATAAACTTACATTTTTATTTTATTTTTATTTTATTTTATTTTATTTTATTTTATTTTATTTTATTTTATTTTATTTTATTTTATTTTATTTTATTTTATTTTATTTTATTTTATTTTATTTTATTTTATTTTATTTTATTTTATTTTATTTTATTTTATTTTATTTTATTTTATTTTATTTTATTTTATTTTATTTTATTTTATTTTATTTTATTTTATTCTATTTTATTTTATTTTATTTTATTTTATTTTATTCTATTTTATTCTATTTTATTTTATTTTATTTATTATTATTATTTTTATTTTTTTTTTATTATTTTTTTTTTTTTTTTTTTTTTTATTTATTTTTTTTTTTTTTTATTTTATTTTATTTTATTTTATTTTATTTTATTTTATTTTATTTTATCTATTTCGAATACAAACAGATGTACAGGTTAAATTAATATTTTTAAAAAAAAAACTATATAAAATGTATACAAAGTAGGGCCTGCCATCCAATTATATGTATTCACTAAATAATACTGTAATAAAGCGACGACGGCTTGAAGTTTAAACTATATAAATAATAAATATACTGTGTATTAAAATAAGATAAATATGAACAAAACAAGGAGATAGTGGAAAGGAAAAGAGGGAAATTGATAAGGAGTGGTAAAGGATGATTGAAGGAAAGTAAGAGTGGAAAATTGAATTTGATTTAATGATTAAATATTTTTTTTGTTAAATGTTTCACATATACGAGGGATCGTAGACTGTTTCCTATGATTAGTTTTCATTTTACGAAAAGATAAAATATCAGAGTCTAGTTGGCCTACATAATAATATTCAGTTTTAAAACATGGTACATCGGTGAAGATGGAATCTTAGTCTATGTAGAAGTTTTTGAGCTTTTTCCCGCCACCTACTCCACTCCGCGTCTAAGGACCAGCACCAGGCATAGGCACTGAAATATTTCGAAAATTTTCAGGTTAGTTTTTAATTCTGACACATAGGAAACTGAGGACCTACGCATTTAACCATGTGTATTTTACTAGTAATAAAAACATAAATTAAATACCTGTAGCTCAATCACAAAAAACTATCGACGTGCTAATAAGCGACGTGATAACAATTTATCACCATGGTTGTTTATCGTATTCGCGATCACAATGGAACATCCGTGAACACCTAATATTAAATATCAAAATATATACGTTTCGCGGCGTATAATCCTGCTGCGCAATCAGATATTTGAATTTCACCGGTGTAAATTTGGAAAATATTCAAAAACTTATATTTTTATTTATTATTTATCATGCTATTTATTGCATTTAGCCGGCGGTTGGCAAGCCAAATATCAATAAAAGCAGTCGCCATAGTAATTGTAATTTAATTTTCCCTTTTTTGTATTAGATACTCCTTACTATTTCGCAAATGCAATATATTGTATTATTTTTTATAGAACGCGATAACTTAAGCATATTTATTATTGTTCATTGTTAGCGCTCAAATGCTTAGCATGTTTTTAAGAACATCGAAAGTTATTTGTGATTGAGCTACTGAAGTCTATAAAGACGTGTTAAAATTTTAAACTTTGTGAAAAAAAGACTATAATTATCACAAAACTGCAATGGACTTGTAGGAATTAGGAATTTGGTTGTTGAGGATTGGAGCTCCTTCCCCAGTTAGAGATTGACAGAAGACAGGAGGTTGTTGTTTGACGTTTATTTATTACATGGCGAATAAATAATTAATTGTGTCAGGCGAGTGTGAATTTAAGTAACTTCATGCTGGAACTGTGTAACTGATTAAACTGGACTGACTGACGTTGACTGGTCAACTGAACTGAACTGACTGACAGGCGATGCCACGCCTTGTGGTCTCTTTATACGCCACGTTCCTTTGTAGTTCATTTCTCTACGATAGGGACAGTGTTGATATATTGCAGGACGATGCTCCCGATTTAATGTGCAATACTGTTAGAGTTGCATAATTTGCTGTGTTGGATTCTGTAGAAAATGATGAAAGTGCTTTATCGGTCATTGCACTATTTCAGGTGAATTTTTTTTTCATTGATAAACCCTTACGGGTTACATACATTTAACAAAATATTTTTACTTTTAAAATTCACATTCTACCGTTAATAATAATATTTTTAACATCTTTTGTAAAGGTTGTCTGAGTCTTTTGTTTAGTTTTGTCTGATTGTTTATTGTATAATTTCAGTCCATGGTTTATTAGTCTCGATTGTCCTTTTCTCGTTTTGGAAGGTTGTATATGATATTTTTCTGATATTTTCGTATTGTGTTCATGTCCTACAGTTTTTTTCAAGTTTTAATTCTTCGTCTACAATTACATCAGTGGCTAATTTATAAATAAATTTTAAGGATTCCAGTTTAAAGAGTTCAGTTACATTTAATTGTTTAGTTTGTTTAAAAAGTTCTTTAGTTGCTGTTAGATAGGGAAGGTCATATACTAACTTTAATATTTTATTTTTCTGTCTTTGTAGTCTGTGTATGTCATTTTGATTTCCTGTTCCCCATAGTAGTTGCATGTAATATATTTTAGTTTTCACATAGGCTTCGTACATTAAAAAAAATTCCGTTCTTGGAACAAAGTTTTTGATTTTAAAAAAAAAGACTTGATAATGTCGACACTTTTGTTGTCAATTGTCTGTATATTGTTAGTCCTAAGTATTTAACATGTTCAATTTCAGTTGGTCGTTCATTATTTATGTAAGCATCTACTTTACGACATTTTTTTCTAAAAAGGATAATATTGCATTTTTTTTCTTTAAGTGTAAGTAAGTTTGTGTTGGTCCATTTAGTCAACATAGTAAGGTCTTTGTTTATGTCATTGTTTGTTAATACGTCTGTTTGATTTTTAAAGAATAGTCCAATGTCGTCGGCATACATAATAATTTTTCCTTTAAAATTGTACTGTGATAGGTCATTAATCTATAAAATATATAAGAGTGGACCCAAAATAGATCCTTGTGGGACTCCACAATTTACGGTTTGAATTTAACTTTCATTCAATGTTTTAGCACGTGTATGTCATCGATTATGGACTATGATCTCTACAGATTTATGAGTAGTAAGCAATAATTATACAAAATAATTGTCATGATGACCACCCTGTAACACGATGAAATCATTAAATAAATCATTGTAGTACTAAAAGGATTTCCTGGACTTTATTTCTGCGAACGTCTAAAAGGAAACAATGAAGTGTGTTAACCGATTCGTTATTTCTCTAAACAGGGTAATGCATCCATCACTGGGCTACACAGCAGAACCGAACTTATCATAATGACTATGGAAAAAAATGACCGGTCGAAATATAAGTCAAACACAATGAACTCGGTGGCTTAAGTCATTCACATTTTATTGAGGGCATCGTGTAATTAATATGGACACGTAAAACATATTCTAGGTACTAATATGACAAGACATTGCAATGAGGAAGTTCAGTGGAATTTTCATATTTGTTACTAGACTATTTAACTATGCCAAAAAAATACTTTTTAAATCCATATCGTATTATCAGCGCTATGATTTTTTAAAGTTTTGTATTTTGTATTTCTGAAATAACTCCGCGTGTGACGTCAGAGGATCTTTTCCGCTAGCTTATTCTCGATTAGTTCTGCCCATTGGTCCATTTATTTTATTTATTTATTTACATACATAAGTTTATTGTACATTATTTGAGACAATAAGTCCCAACTCCATGGGACTAAAAGTTCTGTGTTGAGATGGGACGAGCAATTATATGACACAGACACATGAGTATATCACCACAAATATAGGATTAGAAACATAAAAAATCGTTTTAAAAAATATTTTTTAAAATACATATATATGGCACATCAATATGGTAAACAGTAAACTCAAGCATTCGGAAAATCATCAAGGAGTTTCCTACTCACATCCCTCTCACTAAGGAAAATCCAGTCCTTAACTCCTTTCTTGAAAATATTTTTTGTCCTTGAGAGCTTAATACGTTTTTCAAAAATATTGAACACTCTCGGTGCGATAAATGAGAGATGTCTCTAAGCAAAAGTCGTACGTGTTTTGGGTATGACATAATTCATGCTCTGGGAAAACCTCGTGCGGACATTTTGCTGAGACCTCTCCTTATTATTTGACCAGAAGTGGGTAAGTGCTTCTTTTAGGTACAGTTGTCTCATATCCAGCACCTTCATGTATTGGAACAGCTGTTCTGACGGGTATGTTGGAGAGCGCCGGAACATTATTCTCAATAATAATTTCTGTGAAATTATGAGCGGCTTGAAAATGGATGCCGCACAACCTCCCCAGCCAGCTATTCCACAGGTTGCCGTGGATTGAAACAGAGCAAAGTACACACTTCTGAGAGTGTTAATATCCAGAATGTCTCTGAGAGCAGAATAGATGGCACAGCTTTCTCAACCTAGAGTTTAGTGACTGGACCTGAGCCTACCATCGCAAATTCCTATCAATGGTAACACCAAGGTATTTTATGGAATCTAATTATATATTTTGTATGCAGAAGTTGGTGTGTTTTGTCACAATAAATTCGTTGACGGTAAGCAAACCGGAAATCTTCCATAACTTTCTTATCATTAGTTGATTCATACGAACAAGTGACGTCGTTCAAGGTAGTTTTCATTTTATTAAAGTACATTTTCAAGAAGCTTTGCAGTACAATAATTTAATACTCCAAGTTTTGTATCTAATTTCCCGTAGGGCTGAAGTTCCTCATTTGACGATGAAGTTTCTTGAAAATATATAAAATTAGTGATAAAAAATATTTTAATAAAAACGAACTACTTTGAATGACGTCATTAGTTCTTTCAATTCAACTAATGATAAGGAAGTTTTGATAGATTTTTGGTCTATGGTAAGTCAACTGACCAATCATCAGAACTCACCAAGAAAAGGGGGAAGAGAACTTGAGACGTCACACGTGTAGTAATTTCAAAAATATATATATTTTTTTAAATTTTTGGCTTAGTTTAATAGTCTTTTAACATTTTTTTTAAAACAACTGAAATTACTCATTTTCGACTTAGGGCAGCCATCGACTCAAAAACGCCCGTCCTGGATTCTGGTTCTTTTTCACATTCAGAACTCAGAACTTATAATCTCCGTCCGAACACTGAATAGTTACTAAGTTTAGTAACTTGAAATAATTATCTTAAGAGTCCCAATCAGAACTAGCTGCCTCGGTATATTCGTAAATCTTAATAAAACATCTGTAAAACAACTTTATGTAAAAGCTCTGTTACTGTACGCACACATACACTATTCTCCACCTTCCATAACTCTTTCCACAAATACAATAGTTAATAGATACTCCACCCTGATGCTGCAAAAATATTTAAAAACTAATATAACTTTCGGTCAAAGAGGATTGGCCTACTACTCGGTTAAAGCGTACAATCTACTTCCATTGTCCATAATGACAATTAGTCAGTATTCACAATATAAAATTGCCATTAAGAAATGGATAGTATAGGTGGGTTGCGCACGGATCGATGAGTAGATGAAGACAAATAGGTAAAAAATTGTGTCCTGTTTATGAAATTTGGTTGGTTGAGCCGATAATTTGTTTCAATGTATTTCAGCCAGAAGAATCGCATGTAAGTAGATACTGGCTAATTTTGATTTGTGGGGTTGCTACGCCTGACGGGATATTTTGTTGGTTGGCAACACTGCTTTTTCTTCCGCGCCACTCTTCGCTTTTTCAACGAGTTACGTTCGCACTCTTTTCTAATTGTTTAAAAGTATTTTTCGCTTTTTTCGCCGTAAAAGTTTATATAACGCCGCAAACATTTTATCATCCATCGCCATTGATCATCATCCGCCGCGCCGCCTCCAGACTCCAGACAGTTGTGTGCATGCAGTTTTCCTGACCACCAGTTTCCCCGGTAGCGCGTGAGCTGATCGCCGACAGGGAAGAAGACTCAACACCAGGTCAGTCAGTGTTATTACATATTAATTTTCTCTGGTTCGAGTACATCTTAATAGAATTTTTGGCTGCATAATCCACTAGCTCACATCGGCAGTTTTGGAGAAAATAATTTAATTGTCCGCCATAATAAAATATATTCAAATCGCAAAAGGAGAATTCTATTTACACGGATTCTCCATTGGTCGGCAGGTCTATATAAATTGGTTGTGTTTTTTATGATGATTTTAGTTTATATTGCTTATTATGTTAATGATAATTAGGTTAATTAGATTAATTACGTTTTTATTTTATTCTTATATTAACTTTGTTAAATAACTCATTAAAGGCATGTTTTACTTATTGTAAAATGTTTCCCTTGGCACGTGACACCCTAGTGAGGGAACATTATTCTGTATAAAAAAAGAATACAAACATTGCAAAAGTATACATAAAAATAAAAAAATAAAAAATATTGTTGAAAAAAATAATAATGTAAAGATGTCAGTTAAATTTTACTCCAATTCTGCACTTCATATAATATATTATATTATAGTTTCATAATACACAATCCGCAGGTAATTATTTTTACCACTGACCTTGTTCATTGTAATGATGCGTGTTTACGCTTGCTACAAATATAATGGCCAATGTTTAGCAACGATCGTTGCATTTTTTATTGACCACTGTAATCAATGTACGTAAATACATAAAATTCTCTTTGTTACATATCGTAATGATAAGTGCCGTTGCTTTATATGATAAACGAAATGGACACCTCTGGGTTATGGTTTTTGTGGTTTAATTAATTAAGTAGTTTTTAAGAATATAATACAAAGACGCTGCGCAACAAATTTTATATTTTTTCCAGTGTCAAATACATTTTAATATTACAAAATATTAACGAATGCGTTAATTTCCCCAAATAAAAAAATACCTTGTGGAACGAAAATCGAATTGGGTTATTTCCAAGATTGCTCAATAATCTCACGAAGAACATTATTCACACGAAAGATCTTCAAATGGAACAAAAAAACTTAATAATAAATGTTGATAAATTAATTACAAACATGTTAATAGATCATCATAATATGATTTGAATGAATCACGACTTGTCTATTTGAAGCAATTATAGAGGAAGATGCAAATATGTGTTTTTAGTGAGTAACTCGAAAATTCTGATTTTAAAGATTACTAATTGTAGAAATTATTACCTAATTCCCACGATCTAAATCTTAAAAAATACGCAAAATAAACTTGTGGTGGATCCGGGGATCTGTTAATTTTTTTTTTATATGGGAGTTGCTTATTTTTTGCCTTTCGTGTTATGTACAAGGCTTATATTAAATGCAAAAGGTATGTTCCTAAAATTACTCTGACTATATAGTTAGGATCTGGTGAGATAATCGGCTGTGGCCTTGTTAAGGATGTTAAGGAGAAGCCGGACTATTGACAGACATCAACAGACCTTTCGTTCCACTGTGAGGGTGTTCGGCGTTTTGTGTCCTATTTTTATTTATTTCACCTTTACTATTTTTACTATGTATGATATTTCCTCATGCGATAAGTCCTTGTGACTTATTACTGTTACGATATCTTCTAGGTCCTCATCCAGACTTCTGCATCGCGCCACTAGCTTCATTCGCTCTAAGCTGAAAATGGGACAATGCATCAACAAATGAGGGACATCTTGGGATGTCTCGTCATCACATGGATAGATATTAATTTCTGAGAGCTTAAAACGGTGAAGATAGCTTAAAAAACTTCCATGGCCGGTGAGGATTTGCGTCAGTTCGTAGCCAACTTGCTGCGTTTCCTGAAATCGAAGGCATGAAAGATTGTTGGAAAGAATATTTTAGTTACCTGGCCAGTAGTTTTACTTACACACCGCTCGTTCCAGATCTTAAAAGTTCTGCTTCTTATTTTCTTTTTGCCAAAACTTAAAGGAAATCTGGCAAAATCAAGAGCTGTTTTCTTGAGAGTAGCTTCTCGAGGCTTTTTGTCTGCTTTTTCGTTGCCTTGAATTCCGCAGTGGCTTCTTATCCATCTGATATACACATTCTGTGATCTGTATTTTAGTTTTTGTATATCTGTATGAATGTCCATAATAATAGGGTTGACTGAATTTCGATCAGCTATTGTTTGTACCCCTGATTTACAATCTGTCAAAATCGTTACTTGCTTCCACCGGTTTGGTGGTTTCTTTAAGGCAACTAGGGATCTGTTTATTACAAAGAGGTCTCCTGGGACACTGAACTCCAACTGTCTCGTCACCTCTTCGAAGGTCTTCCAGGTTGGTGTGCTGTTTACTGTTTTACCTTCTGGCGTGCTGTTTACTACCACGTGTGGAAATCTGTTGGTATCCGTTCTCTCCACGTGGTCGTGCCAGAATCGCCGCTTTTTCTTGCTCTATGTTGCAGGCTTAACCTATGACAGTAATCCTGATCCTGTTTCTGGGCGTCTTTCCCAGAACAGTGCGCAATGTCTTCATTTCTGCAGTTCTATGCAGTACTTTTGTTTTGGTTGTATCGGCTCTTGATTCAATTCCGCTTATCACTATCGGCCGGACGTAAGTTTTATAGATTCGCACTTTGCTGGAAAGCGGTAGACACAAGCAAACGCTTATTTTTTCAGACAACGTATTTTAAACATCCTGATTTAGTCGATTTTTATTAGTTTGTTCGCGGACTTCATTGTAGAGATACTTTTTATTAGAGACTTTTAGTCCCAGGTATCTAAATTTTGAAACCCAGGATAGTATTATGGATCTTCTCTACCCTCTAGAGAGTGATTAATTTCAAGGTTTTTATTTTTTTATTTGCTTTATATAATAGCCACACTGATAAGTAAACATACAATATATACGAACACGTGCAATTAAATCTAAAAACCTTCATTTAGATCATTTTTGCAACCCTAAGCATTACCCAAAACACTTAATTGGGTTGAATTGGCCAAACCGTATTCGTTTTTTTTCCGTTTTTGAAGCAGTTTTATCCACCATTTGACGTTTAATCATCAGTGTGGCCATTATATGAAGCAAAGAAAAAAATGTAAATCTTTAAATCAAAACTCACTAGGGGGCAGAGGAAATCTAAATACCACCCCTGGGTGATATTCCAAAAGCTCTGGCGGCCGTAGAAAAAGCTTTTATTTACATATAAAATACGAGAGGTAAAAGCGTTGTCTACGGCTGCGAGAGTGTTCAGAATAGCAACGCTCCCGCTTATTCTGTAACGAATTCGTTTCGTAAATTCATTCGTATCGTATAAGAGGGAACGATAGCGAAATACCGTTTTGGTTGCATTATATTGAGATGGATATATGGCGAGCGAACGAACGAACGAAATGAAATTGTGACAGAGTAAGCCTGCTGGTCGGTAAGTTCACTCTCAATCAAATCTGTTCTTAAAAAAAACAAATAATAAAAATATGACACTGGCTAGATCTACTCTAATAGCGAGGTGGATAAGCTCAAAAGAAGAAAAAGAAAACTCGATGCCGATGGATTCTTACAGGTAAAAATAAAGTCTAATACATAGAACTATTTTTATGGTCAAATTTATGGTTCAAAAACAGTACAATGTTATTGATTGGATATTTTTTACCGATAAAAATTGAAAACATGAATACCGACTGATACGTATCTATCCTGGAAACTGAATGGTTGAATACTAATGTGCTACGATAAGCCAATTGAAGTGTGAAATTATAGTAGTTGTTGTGATTATCGATATTTATGAGCGTAAAAGAATAAATGATTAATTAATTTATGGCTAACCTTGCGGCGTTGATTTGCAAATATTGGGACACCGATGGTTTCACAAGAAAATAACGTTGACGGCCGGAAAATTTTCGAAAGTAGATTTGTGAAAATGACTAATCAATACACCATGCTTTTATGCGCCAACCTTATGGAAAATCCAAAATTATGGACGTAAATTTCTAACCCACATTCAAATTACATTTTAATTCCCCGACAAAACGCCGTGTCGTTTTCGATATAAAATTTGTCAGTAAAATATTTTACTATGAAGAAGACAAATAAATGTGGGATTAAGAAGAAGACTTACAAATCAGTATATATTTAACCTGCCTTCATATAACATATTGCCGAAATAGCGAAATCGACTCATTTCATGAGCCTTTCACAAATTTTGCGAATAATCTCTTAGGAATAAATATTAATTAACAGTAGTCTATAATTGATTTCGTGAGAGTTTGGTTATACTCTATCGGGTTATGTCAGGATCTGTTTTAGGGATTAGATTTGATAATTTGATGACAAATTAAAATTTACTAATTTCTCCTTCGTTTTTAAAAAGGCTTTTACAATAAAAAGTAGCTACCTCCAAATGATTAAAAATTTAAATAAATCAAAGAAAAAAGTGGTCGCTTGAACATGATTTTTATATGACATTTGACAATGAGGACAAAGACGCCTGCGATGGCTCGGTCGTGTGAGTCAAATGGAGGATGGCCGAGTACCGAAAGATATTATGTATGGAGAGCTTTGTGATACTTAAAGATTCCACGGTCGTCAGCGATTGCGATTTAAAGATGTCTGTAAACGTGACATGAAGACTTTTGCATTGACTCTGATCATTGGGAAGATCTCACCAGGGATAGAGGTGTGTGGAGAGGAGCCGTAAAGGAGGGAAAAGCGGCACACGACGACCTCTGTCTGGAAAATCTGAAGCCTTAAAGACTACGAGGAAGGCAGCTACCTACTGGAGCCCCCACAACCTGGAAGTGTGAGAAATGTGGCCAACTGTGCTGGTCCCGTATAGAACTGTACAGTCATCGGAAAAGCTGTTATTCCCAGTCTTCAAATTAAGTATACATCATCATCGTCTTTCGAAGATGGACGGTTGCCATATAGATAGACAATGAGGAAGTTCTGTAGTTTTGTTTTCTCAATTTTCATTTGTTAAAAATAGACTATCAAACTAACCCTTTTTTTCCTCCATTTTTTGTATGTAACGTGTAATCAGCGCTGTGATTCTATAAAGTTTTATAATTTTGAAATCACTCCGCGTGTGACGGCACAAGTTCTCTTCGGTGAGTTCTGCCGAGTGTCGAATTGGCTTACCGTAAACTGGAAATCGATCACAACACTCTATCACTGGTTGATTCGGAAGAATTAGGGACGTCGTTCATAGAATTTCGTTTTTATAATTTTTTTCATACATTTTCAAGAAACTTCGTAGTACAATTTTATGCTCTAATTTTATTTATTTCTTAAGTTAGCTTATATTAGCATTAGTTTAGTATATAAATTTATATTTACGCTTACTTTACTTACATATCAATTGACATAATATTACAGTAAAGAAAATATTATTTTTTTAATTCTTTCAAACTCTTTTCATTCTTCCTACATTCAGGCATCTCTTCATAAATTTTCATTACAATTTTGAGATTCTGTTTTATTTTTAAAGGCAACCTTATTTTATTTTTTCAATTATTTTATTATTTTATTTTACAATACGCCCAAGGAGCATTTACAAAAGATATACAGGTAAGTACAAACATAGCAAGTAATAATTTTTCCAATAACATATTTGCGTTATTTTTCATTGAACACTATCTTATTAGTGAAGTATTTGGGCATTCGATTGTTTAAAATTTCAACATAAAAACAAGCATATTATACCTATATCGGGTTGTGGTCCTGTGGCTAGTGTCTCGGACTCACGGACCAAAGTTCCGTGGTTCGAATTCCACTTTATCCCTACTTGATTCCATTTTCCAATAATGAGTTATTTACAACTCGTTGAAAATGGCCCTCAAAATAAAATATTTGAGTAAAGCATAAGAACGTAAATATTTAATAATAAAAAAATACAAAAAAAGAAAGAAATATCAGTCTCTTTTTTATTGCTATCTAATCTCGCATTTTTACCGTGCGCAACAAAAAAATCAATCCTATTTCCGGTAGCTCCGAGCTTTCTCATCCCCGATACTTCGATTACTTCTTTTGACTGCTTCAACCTTCATACGTTTCGTATGATTTTGATACTCCGGCCTGAAAAAAGGTGCCCATTTCTGATAGGCATGCGTTTAAAAAGAGTCCCATTTAATTATAAACATTTCAATAGTTTCGCTAAGAATCAAATCGACGCTGTCGAATCAATTTTTATAAATTTAAAACTTCAACTTCCTCATTAAGGTAATGCATAACTGCACAAAACAACCAAGATTGTGAAAAACAATTCAAACAGATATAAGGTCAGCTAGACTGAAGATGCTTACGGGTCATGGTGGGTTTATGAGGTCCCTGCATCGTTTTGAACTCTCCGAGATCGACAGCTGCCCATGCGATGATAAAACTCCTCAAGATGTCCCTCACCTGTTGATGCATTGCCCCCTTTTCAGCTTTCAAAGACAACAGCTGAAGGCGCGATGCAGAAGCTTGGGTGAAGATCTATACGACATCCCATCGGTGATAGGTAATAAAAAACTCACACGAGAGGTAGTATCATACATGGTCAATATAGTGCGGACAATTGGTAAAATAAACCAAAGTAGGGAAGAAAATGCCGAAAACTTCTCTAGTGAAACGGAAGGCAGAAGTAGAACCGTTGACTACTGCCAACAGGCCGGCTTCTCCTGAAGAGTTTTAAGTGAATTCCTCTCCACATAAGCAAATGCTGAGAAGTTCCTGATTGGCCCACATTAGTATATCCCTTCTGATCCCAACAGTTTAGATAAATTTAAAGAAATTTTATTGCAGAAAAATCCACTTTTGAAATATAAACCTTGTATATTATAGGTAAGGTAAATAATAAAGCAACTCCTATATAAAAAAAAGCTACTGAACAAATTTGACAAAACCTTTATTGATATAAAATATATTTATCATATTTTTAATTTTAGCATTAAGTTGCCAGGGTCCAATTTTTTTCGTCTGCAAAAAACATGTATCGTTAGGTATAAATGATTGATTTGATTCTATTCAACACAATATTTCACTATTGCTAATTGTGTAAGTTGTAAAAAATGATCCAATTTTGTTAGTTTAAAAAGCTCTAATGACACCGCGCATACATACGAGTATTTGCAATGCATAAGGTGAAAAAATAGTTCAAATAAAAAATGCAATTTAAAATTAACATCAATCAATAGTAAATAGATAAGCATACGTAGCACAAACTACATATTTTATTCATTACTTATTTTATTTTATTTATTATTTACGCTCGGGGGGTTTTTACATGACCGGTGCGATATTATAGTAGGTACAAAAGGAAAATATCACTTTTTTTACTTAAACTTGTTGCAACAGAGAGGGAAAACATTTTTGAGAAGGGAATATGGAAGTCTAGGCATTTACAGGGCTTATGACCTGTCATTAACGCTTTTTAGGTTACCCTACTTGACATGACTTCATGAACTCGGCAATAGTTATTCTTACGTATCGGATATATTTAGTGTAGGGTATTGTTCCCATAGAACAAACCTTTTGAACCTTTTTAAAGATGGTAAATGGTAATTATATTTATTTATTTATGCATTTCATTATATATACAATTTTTTGTACACTTTGCCCAGCTGTATGAAACGGTACTTATGATTTTCTTGTTATATTACTTTAAAATATTTTATTATTTAATTTGTTTACTACGTTTATTCATGAATTGCTTAAACTTTCAACTGAATATGTTGTAAAATTTGTAGGTTAATTTTTTTTTTATAAGTCTTGTTTTTAATTTTTAGGTTTAATTTTTTTTATAAATCTTGGGTAAAAGGAAATTTACGTTTTAAAAAAAAAAAAAAAACAAATATTTTATATATGTTTTAAAAGGCAGATTTGCCGTTTATGTTATTAAAATAAAATGAATATTATGACAACATCGTATACACGCTAAATATGTAGTTTTTTTTTTCCAAAAACTAGTTTTTACTGCTATTATGTTTTTGCTTGTAGAAAACATTTAACAAAATGCCTCTCTATGAACGTCAGTCGCCACGCGCGCCGCTATCTAGTCAACTTTTCGTTTTGTTCATTTTTTACTGTCGGACACTTGTCCTTGTCACTTGTTGAAAAGAAAATCACACAAATAATAAATATGTAAAACGCTTATTTCAATTGACTCAAGTATCTAGGACACATACTGACTGATGATAGTAAAGGTGACCGGGACAGAGAAGAGCCATCAATGTCAGGGCTTCGATGCAAGCGAGATAGTTCTTTCAGTGCAATGGCGAAGCGAAGAAAATCCTCTTTACATCGTATGACATCCATCCATCAAAGTATACCGCGGAACTACGAAATAATTGTAGGCTTGCAGCGTGGAATAAGTTAAGGGTCACGTATCACAATGCATATGGGCAATTGTTTGGACTGCAGTGCCTCCGAAATATTTACAGCTAAACGGGTAAACTCTTCCGCTACCCTACTCCGCCAAAGAACCTGGGCCTCGATTACGATGGGAAGATAAAGACGTCATACCTTCACCTTGACGGTATAGTTGAAGATAAATTGAACGTACTTATGCAGAAAACAGCCAGAAAAGTAAAACTGAGATAATAGCACTTTTGTGAAAAGAGAGAATTATCCAATCTACACAACAGTTGAAATGTTTTTGACTTTAACGAATGATAAACAATGAATATATAAGTTTTTTTAATATTACAAACAAGAATCTGATTGTGTTTTTGACCAGTTTTAATGAGTTTTTAAGCACCACTAGAATTTTCTAGTGCTGTGTGTGCTTTTTGCAAATTAAGAAATGCCATATTTGTGATCTACACCATTTTCAGAAGGTGATTAATACAGTTTTTGTATGAAAACGGTCTGGCTTAAAAAAGCAGAACATAGAATTGATCTTACTGCACCCGATAACATCAATATCTCATTTTTTCAAAATTGTGGACTGGCTGCTTTTTGCATAACTACTTTCAATTCCCTCTAGCGATTATAAAGATAAACTACCGACCCCCCCCCCCCCCCTTCAAGTTTTGAGTAGGTACATCGATATAAATCAAGGAGAAGCGTACGTCCCGGTACACATATCTACGCTCTAAAATGGCATAGCTTCAGTATGACGTCATAGTTGAATAACATAGTTGATAAAAGTCTCCCGACCGACTACAAAGGTATGGTACCGATACCCCCCACCATCAAGTTTTGATGTAAGTACATCATTTCATACCGACGAGTCTAGAACCCCTCGATACGTTTATCTACGTATTAAAAGTGTCAAAAAATTAGTTCCACCGAGCAATTTTTCCTTTAATTATGAGTTATTAAAAATTTTAATCGTTTTGACGATGGCACTTTTTTTCTTAAAAGCCTATTAAAAATATGAGAGAGAAATAAGTAAGTTTTGAAGTCGAATTAAATTCCGACATAACTGTCACTTTAATAAAACGAACGCATAGATGTGAAAATAATGTCGTTAGGTTCTCTTCTACTAACAAATAAGAGTATCTAGGCGTCAGACACAGATTATATGCGTCAGAAAGTTACCACTAAAAAAATAATTTGGTTACTTTATTTTTTTCATATTTTTTACTATCTTTCCGAGTGTATGTATCGAGATATTATAGTAACCGGCTTTATAGTCGGTCGGTAGATACATACAGACGATCGTTAAGCGTACCGTCTGAGTGATTTCTAAAAGTCATGCAAAATTCATGTTCAAGCGAGCAATTTTTGCTTGAATTGGGATTTATTGGAGTTAATAGTCGCTTTGAAGTGAGCACTTTTTATTACAGATCCCCATTTAAAATATAAATAAGAACTATTTTTAATGTTAATGACGTAAGGAACGCGGACTAATTGTTTGCGGTCATTTCATTGGCTTGTTTCGATCATATGATGTCGATATGACAAGTAGGTAGAACATACCGAGGTAAGATACAGATAGTACAGAAGTTAAGTATACCGTCTCGATATATACAGATGAAGATAGCGTTCATAATCTAGGCACTGCGATGCGAATGTTGATGGAATCAGAAAACGAGAAAGACATGGCGCGATCAAGTCCATAAAATACTTGAAGATGGACATGTCAAGAGTCAAGAGAGAAGATGTATGAATGTAGAGGAAGCGAGGTCTGTATGGAAAGACAGAGCGATATGGCGTTTTATCCTCTCTGCCTATTCCTACGGGGAAACGGCGTGATGGTTTGTTTTTGTTTTTTTATTTTTTATTTATTTCCTATAAAACTCTTATTTTATTTCCTAATTATTTATTTATTCATTTTGATTGCTTATTTTATAAAAAATATTTGTTTTCTCGCGTTGATGTGGGATTTTTTTCTTTATTGAGGCATTTTACGGAAATATAATAAAATCGGCCGAAATACAATTTAGGTACATACTAATTTAAAAAATAATTAATACATTTGCGTATCTCAAAACGAAAAAACCTTGGCATTTAATGAGTACGGTCCATCACGCTTCAAAGTAAAGCGCCCATTCAAGAGAGAAAACAGCCGAACGAAGCGTAAAAAAAACTTTTGCGCTTATTATAGTGAATATATTTGATCCGTTCGCTTTTAGGAAAAATATTAATTCCTTATTTTATTTATTCATTTATTTTATTTTATTTATTTGAATAACTAACAGCTATAATTATTTTTAATATATTTATAACAAAACAAATAACAAATAAGCCAATTACAGGTTTTCACAAGTAGCATCACGGTAAGTTAAAAAAGATTCTCGAACATAAAATGAATAGTAATTAAATGTAAATTCAAAAGAAAATAAAAAATACTACGAATTATTTCGAAAGCAAACGCCGTACGTCATTAGGATTATTTGCTAATATATCTATGTTAAATGATTTATTTATTACATTAAAATTATTAAAAGTTCGTTAAAAATATGAATTTTGCCTATAATTAGATGAAACGAGAGGTATGTGAAGAAGAGGGTTATTTCTATCAATGTTACTTTGTAAGGAACATTGATAGAAAGTTTGCATAGTAGTTCAGGACAGTCAATTGAACCAGAGGCAATTTTTAGTGAATAAATTATATCCGCTATTTCACGACGTTTTTGCAGAGGCGATAATAGGCGAGGCGAGAATAGGTGATGTTTTTTACATATATGAATATACTGGTCAGATTTAAACTCAAGTTTCAACCGGAAACACATGAACTTTACGATTTTTTTTTTATATTTTCAATGCGTGATATCTGCACATTGTACATAGGATTCCATATTTGTGATGCATATTCTAAGTTGCTTCGCACTAATGTACAGTAAAGGATTTTAAGTGTCTTTGCCATAAAGAAAGACGTAGAGCTACGCATAACAAAGCAAAGCGCACGCGATGACTATAATTTATAACATACCATAAAACCGAAAGCGGTGTGCCTAAAGAAATCACATAAAGACAAAGGGTGACAAAAAATAATACGTTTTTTGATAATCCATTGCCCAAAAGAAGATCCTGATTGGCCCACTACAGAATATCTCAACACTGAAAGAATAAAAAGAAGCTTCTTAAAAGCAGAAAAAATCCACTTAAAGTAATATAAACCTTGTACATAATAAGCGAGGTAAATAACAAATGCAACTCAAAGCATGTTCAACTATAATATTTGTGAAAAACTTTAACTGTATGTATGTATATACAATTTTGTATTTATTTAACAAGAATTTTAATAGTCTTGAAATATTTAACACTCCTTATAATAGGTATTGAAGAGAACTAATAGGCTTGATTCAGAATAACAGAGAAAAGACGTTTTGTCTCTTTTTTTGTTCTTTATCATTAAATCAAATGCAATTTTCCACTCCTACTTTCCTTCATTCATCCTTCACTACTCTTCATCAATTTCCTTTTTTTCCTTCCCACTATCTCCTTGTTTTGTCCAAATTTATTTTATTTTAATATGTAGTATTGTTAAGTAAATAACAGCATTTATCAATGTTTTTTCTGGCCAATTACCTTTCTTTCCCATCCTTTCCTTGACCTATCTTTATGGTACCTACCTAACATCAAAATAGAAGAAATTCAAAATTAGAAGAATTGGATTTAGAACAAAGCAAAGCAACATTTTTGTCAGTACATTAAATTGCATAAAAGTTCTTGAATTGTCGTGCGTTGTCCTATGGTTATCACAAATAGTTACATATATCATAGTGCATTTTATAATCCAGTGCCCGAAATTGAAGACCATTCACATCATATCAAAGGTTGGTGTCCATTCTATGTTCCTATCCTTTATTCAAATACTCCCAACCTCTTACAAAGCTGAATTGAAATTCGTTTTTCAATTACAGTCCGCCTTTTCATTAACAAGTATATTTATTCTCTATATAGTTTAAACCGTCGTCGCTTTATTTTTGTATAATTAAGTGAATACATAGAATTAAGACTAGTCTAGAAACCGCATACGCGCATCAAACAGAAGGCGACTAAACTACTCTTAAACGAGTGGTTTTACGTTTTGACCCATTAGTTTCTTTGTAGACGTCGCTCAATACGCAACTCCCGATTTGAATTCAACTACCATGTTGCGTCGTTTCAAAGTGTAGAAATACTGCTAGGATCTTAAAGAAACAGGATGGGATCACATTTCATGTGTGATTAACAAATGCATGTGTAAGTAGCAAATGCATTACTTAAAAATGAATTATTTTTCCATTTGTCAGATTGTCAAAGAAAACAAAAGGAATGTTTTGTTAGTGTTGTCAATTTTTTTAATGTTGTGCTAGAGTTGTCAATTTTTTACGCTACTTTGATAATCTAATGAGAGAACTAACGAAAATTAGACCTCGGATTAAACAACTCTGTGGTGGACATTTGACCGACATTATCTTTAAAACATCAAATATTATTTAACATGATATAAAAATATCCTTTTCATGTAAAATAAAATTTGTTTTAAATTTCAAGTTCAAAGTTCATGAATTAAATTACTCTTATTAAATAACCCTTTACTTATCTACTCTGTTGTGTCAATCAATGTTTCCGCGTGTACAATAAAATTTCAGAGAAATTAATAACTTGCTTTTTTTAAAAGTGTTATGATTATATTTTCCGCGATCTGGCAACATTACGCGGCGACTTCACGCATGCGCGCAGTGAATGTGGGGCAAAGTGGGGAGTTTTTAACACAGTCCAATGTATTCAAATATGATTCTACGCTCCTTCTGGACTATTCTTAATTTTATGGTGAATACATATTATTGGATGGCAGGCCCTACTATTTTTACGTATACATTTTTTTTATAGTTTCTATTTATAACCATTTGACCTGTAACATCTATTTGTATTCGAAATAAATAAATTAAATTTCTGTTATTTTTAGGAATATATGTAAAATAAAACTAAAAGACAAAGACAAAAATAAAGCATTCCGACAAGAATAACATAAAGGAGTGTTCGAAGATCGATAGTTACATGCATAGTATTTGTCTCATGTGTCATGTGTCATAAACTCTGACCTTACTGTATAATTCCTTTGTGAAAAGATATATCGTTTAATAACATGTTTTCATTTTTAATGTTTATGACTGACCTATAAAGCGTAGTTTCATAAAAATACCCGCGTTTCGGGCAATTTGTTTGACCTCAAAAAGGGACCTTGGAATCGAGAAAATTCCAAATAATCTAATAGTACCTCAGCGTTACTGTCGGAATTTTAATGAAGGGTTCGAAACTAACCTAGTAAAATGACTAATTAATTAGTCAGCCTCCTAGTCAGCGCGTTTGCCTGCCTCGCAAGAGATCTCGGGTGTGATTTCCGACATGATTGACATGAAATATTTATTTGAAAAGGTGTTTATGCACTCGAATATTTCATGGTCCCTGAACTCGAACCTGAAGCGTATTACTGATCATCTAACCTTTAAAAACTAATTAACAAACTATCATTTTTCATTCATTCATTCATTCATTAGACGAAATTATAATGGACTCAGTATTGATGTAGACATTTTTAACTGCACGCTGCATTTGTACAGAAAATTTCTTCATGGAGTACATTATTTGGGGTAGTTGCTGAATGTACATCTCGAGTGGTTTGTGCTATGTATATGTACCGCATGTAATGTATATGTTTGTGTTTGTTTTATATGCGCGTTCATGTGTGTGTGCGTGGATGGCTCGGGGTGTAAACTCGGTATTTTTATTTATTATCAATGATAACCTCCATGGAAAACGCGTATGTTAACAATTATTCTTTTCTCACTTGAGTTTCTTATTTATTAAATTTTTTGTCACATTTAGTGTTTAAATCTTTTGCATAATTTACGAAAACTTAATTGGTCTTTTTATGTTAGAAAATCGTTGTTTTTAATACTTTTTATGTATGACTGTATGTTTTTTGAATAAAAATTTTAAAAACATTTTTTTTAAATCACACCGTAGGCAGAAAGGATAAAACACCATATCTTTCGGTCTTTGCATTCAGACCTTGTTTTCTTTACATTCATACATTTCATGTACGCATGCCGATTATTCTGTAGCTCAATCACAAATAAAAACATGCTGAAAACATGCTTAAAAACATGCTAAGCATTTGAGCGATCACAATGAACAATAATAAACATGCTTAAGCTATCGCGGTCATAAGTCAATGCGTGTGTAATCTCTAAGTCAACGCTCGTGTCGGTTTGTTTTTGTTTTCCTCGTAAACAAATACAGTTCATTAGCGAAAAATCGACGTTTACAAAAAAAAATAATACGAAAAAGTGAAAATTAAACTACAATTACTATGGCGACTGCTTTTCTTGACATTTGGCTTGCCAACAGCCGGCTAAATGCAATAAGTAGTATGATAAATAATAAATAAATAAACAAAAATAGCAGTTTTGAAATATCTTTCATATTTACACCTGTGAAATTCAAATATGTGATTGCGCAGCAGGATTATATATCGCGAAACGTAAATATTTTGACATTTAATATTAGGTGCTCACGGATGTTCCATTGTGATCGCGAATACAATACACAACCATGGTGAGATATTGTTATCACGTCGCTTATTAGCACGTCGATAGTTATTTGTGATTGGTCTACTGGTTTCCGAACGGTCCGTCTTCAAGTGATTGCTGGATTTGGTGATGCCATGTCTTCCTCGATCTTCCTCATTTTCTGCATCCATCAACATTCGCATCGTTAATTTTTGTGGCCGTTCTTTCGCCGTCCATTCGCTCGACATATTAAACCCAGCGCAGAACTTTTTCCTTGATTTTGTTGATAATGCTTATACGTGTAGTCTTACATTATTTACAGATTTCGACATTAATTTGTGGATACCTTCATAGGTTTTTTATATTTTATATTTTTTATTTATTTATACATTTTATCATATTACATACATTTTTTGTACACTTTGCCTATCTAACAAGGGTACATACCCCATTCTAAGCTAGGCAATTACATTTTAATGCATAATAATTTACAAGTAAAAAAAAGAACAGACAAATAAAATACAAACTTACTAGTATACACATATACATACATATATATATATATATATATACATATATACCCATATATACATACATTCATATACACATACATACACGTACACACATACATATATTCATGCGCATACACATGCATACCTACATTTAATTAATGTATGCGAAACTTCATGATTGCCTTTTGTATTTTTTTGATTATTCCTTATTTTTATATTTTGTTTTCAACATCCAGTACGAATCTCCAATTCACGGCATGCATCAACGAACAATGTCATAAAAGTTTTATATGACGACATTCTTCAACTTGACAACACTCCCGCTTTTCCACAATTCCGGCAAAAAATTATGCACCTTCTTGCCAACATAATAGTGTTGCCTCGATGCCAAAACAGTGTTGACCCCTTCACTTAGTATCAGATCCCTATTGTTATATAAATATATATGTATAGTTATATCCCTGTAGTTATACTACACATTAGCCTGAGAGATCGCATTTCAACAGCATTCAGCCTACTTTCATTCTTGTTTTTCCTATTCAATACCTCGTTTCCATAATTAAGGATCGGCACCAGTTATTATACTGCGACAAACAATTATTTTACAAGGTAGATTTTAGTGCATCGTTCATCCTGTTCCCGGCACTTAAACTCCTTTCAACGTCTTTGTCAGTATTTCCATCCCTAGTAAACATACTTCCCAGATACACAATTCCTCTACCGGTTTCAGAATAACACCGTTCACAATGATCTCACATTTAGTCATTTCATTAAAAAACCCATTACATTCGACTTATCGACACTCATCAGCAAATCGCTTCCTTGCAAACATCGTAGACTTTTGATTCCGAGAATGAGGAAGTTCTTAGTTTTTTTCAATTGTTAATCGACTATTTATCGCTAGATTTTCTAAAGTTTTGTATTTTTTAATTACTTCGCCTGTGAGGTCTCAAGTTATATTGACCTTCTTTTTCGTGTTTTTAATTTTATTTTATTTATTAAAAGAAAACAACAGCCATTACAACAAAAAAAAATATTTACAAACAAACCAAAACTATTTATTCTATTTTATTAATATAATTGGCAAATCTGCCTTTTACAAAAAGTTACAATACTAACATATTTGGCTTAATATTTTTTTTTTAAACATAAACTTTTACCCAAGATTTATAAAAAAAAATAACCTAAAAATTATACAACATATTCAGTAGAAAGTTTAAACAATTCAAGAATAAATGTAAAAAACAAATTAAATAATAAAATATTTCAAAGTCATATAACAAGAAAATCATAAGTACAGTTTCATACAGCTGAGCAAAGTGAACAAAAATTTTTATATGAAATGCATAAATAAATAAATATAATTACCATTCACTATCTTTGAAAAAGTTCAAAAGGTTTGTTTTATAGGAACAATACCCTACACTAAATATATCAGATACGTGGGAATAACTATTGCCGAGTTTATGAAGTGTGTTATATTAATTATAAGCCAATTATAGTTTTCTATACATTACTAAATACAATGTCAAAAAAAGAATAAGAAAAGCGTACCTTTAAAAGACACTCCGCATCATTCCACACGTAAAAAGATAAATAAAATATTACAATAATAATGAAGTAATAAAAAATTTAAAAAAAAGGTTTTTTTTACTCGGACTTAAAAATCCTTTTGCCGGCGCGGATCCATACGGAGTAATCCCAGATCAGCCTTCCCTCTTTTCTTCTTTCAAACAAGATAAAATAATTACAATATTAAAGTGTACAAAAAATTAAATATTAGGTAGGTACAGTTAGATTAAATATTAGGTAGGTACAATTATAATGATTATTTTCAATCAGGGTTCTAGCATTTTCTTTAACTTGTTTAAAGTGAGGAAATATATATCGATTTCAGTAAAAAACGTGTTATAATTATTTAGATTCCAGGGAACAGATGCATTCTTACTATTATTGAAATTCTCGATTTACTTTACTTTGTTTAATTAATTTTTTTATCTTGTTTTGATTACATTTATGAGCACACACTATTTTTATATGTGTCTATTATTTTTTTTTCTTATATTTAAAATATATTTAAGTAAATTACTATTCTTTAATTTTAATTGTATTATTTTACTCCATTTTCTTACAAAAAAAATCTTTAAACTATTTTTATGTTTATTATTTTATACGTATACAGTATTATGTCTGTACTCTTCTTATTTAATTATTAATTAAAACTAATGTCTGAGCACCCGATGACAAACTATTATTGAATTGTTTAGGGACAAAATATATCTAAATACTTTGTTTTCTTTATAATGTATATTGTAAAAATATGTATATTTTATTGAATAAAGACTCTATAAACTAAAAAAAAATAAAAAAATCCGTGCTTGAAATACTAATATTAAACTTTTTTTTTATCTTTTCATAGAGTTCTGCTGATTAGTCGATTACCTTACCGCAAACAGGAATTCTGGTACTCCCTTACGGTTGATTCGAAAAAACTATCTAAAAAAGTCTCGGAGATGTCGCGAAAGCGATGAAACCGGTCACTGGTTATTCCAAATTTGTGGATTGAAGTATCTCTCGTCTTTTATTTATATAATAAAATAATATATTAATGTTTCTATTGTTTTGTGAGAACTATACTTGCGCAGAATGTAGATGCAATCTGCGCCAGAAGAAACTTCTTATAAATACTGTGAAATGTTCCAAGTACATGGTTGTTTGTTTTACAAGATCGCTAAATGTTTCTCGAGATAGCATCAAAGATGGAATAACATAACGAATGTAATAATTACAACCTTACTGACATTTGGATGTTTATCTGATCAGTTTTACGATTCGGAGGAATGCAATATTGGGCAATATCGGTAATGTGTAAATTAAAACAAAACGACTGCGATTAATAAAACACCGACATTTTAAATCACTGACGGATAATAAATACCCAGAATCGTTATTTATCACAGCCGTTGAGGTCTTCACCCGTAGCCCTGGGCAAGGGATCGCGTTATACTCCGCATTACTGGGTCCTATCCAAACTTGGCCACCTGAACACTTCAGTCTACTGAAGGGAACTAAACCAGCCAATGACAGGTCATAAGCCATGTAGATGCCTAGACTTCTACATTGCCTTCTCTGAAATGTTCTTCATCTCTGTTGTAATATGTATGTGACGCGCTGAATGAGAAATACTCTAGTGAAAACTGAGAGGGTGACTCAGTACCCGAGGAGGCTGCCCTTATTGGTAGCGATAAGAGCAGGTATGAAGGCCATGAAAACGTTAATAAGATGTTTTATACATTGAACATTACAACCAGAATTATCCTCTTTAAAAAAAAAAACAATTCTGTAAAAAATACTTTCAACTAAAATATTTCAATAAATATATATTTTTTAAAGTATTACCAAAGGCATAATTTTACGTATAAATAAAGGAAAATGTCACAAAAATGTATGTGGTCTAAAATGCTTGTATTTCTTTTCAAAAAGAAAAAAAGAAAATTTCGCTGCGGCCACTTTCATATTAAATTTATTATCTTCAAATTGTTATAAAAAAATTGGTTCAATACTTAGTCTTTACTGAGATCCCAGATACCTAAGTTAAGTCTTAATTTGAAATGGCGTAATCTACCGGTTTTAAAGTTATTATATGTTAGTTACATAAAACTTTGAAGTATATTTTTTAATAGAAAAACCTTTAAAAGTTATTGTTTTTATATAATTTATGTTTTTTTTATTTTTTTATTATTGCGCGATTAAAAAAAAACATTCGGTTTAAAATAGCAAAATCGTATGATTTCCTAATTTTGCGCGCGTTTTACCATACAGCCTTAATGGTCTCGTTTAGTTAGGTATGACAGGCAAATATTTGCCAACAAATCATTGCCCGAGACCATGGGTAATAATTTTTAAAAAAAATTTCAAATTAAAAAAAGTGGTTATATGATAAAAAAAAAAACTTTTTTTGCACTACAACGGACCAGAGCCTCGATTATGATGGGAAGATAAAGACGTCATACTTTCACCTTGACGGTAAAGTTGAAGATAAATTCCCTCTAGCGATTATAAAGGTAAACTACCGACCCCCTCCCTTCAAGTTTTGGGTAGGTACATCGATATGAATCAAGGGGAAGCAAACGTCACGGTACACATATCTACGCTCTAAAATGACATAGCTTCAGTATGACGTCATAGTTGAAGATAAAAGTCTCCCGACCAACTACAAAGGTATAGTACCGATACTCCCACCATCAAGTTTTGATGTATGTTCATCATTTTATACCGACGGGTCTAGACCCGTCGGTATAAAATGATAAGTTAAGGTTCTAGAACCTCTTGATACGTTTATCTACGCATTAAACGTGTCAAAAATTTTGTTCCACCGAGCATTTTTTTCTTTAGTTATAATTTATTGAAATTTTTAATCATTTTTAGGTTAGCACTTTTTTTCTTAAAAGCCTATTAAAAATATGAGAGAGAAATAAGTAAATTTTGAAGTCGAATTAAATTCCGACATAACTGTCACTTTAATAAAACGAACGCCTAGATGTGAAAATAATGTCGTTAGGTTCTCTCCTACTAACAAATAAGAGTATCTAGGCGTCAGACACAGATTATATGCGTCAGAAAGTTACCACTAAAAAAATAATTTAGTTACTTTATTTTTTTCATCTTTTTTACTATCTTTCCGAGTGTATGTATCGAGACGTTATAGGAGCCGGCTTTCTAGTCGATCGATAGATACATACAGACGATCGTTAAGCGTACCGTCTTGGTGATTTCCAAAAGTCATGCAAAATTCATGTTCAAGCGAGCAATTTTTGCTTGAATTGGGATTTGTTGGAGTTTATAATCGCTTTGAAGTGAGCACTTTTTATTACAGATCCCCATATAAAATATAAATAAGAACTATTTTTAATGTTAATGACGTAAGGAACGCGTACTAATTGTTTGTGGTCATTCCATTGGTTTGTTTCGATCATATGATGTCGATATGACAAGTAGGTAGAACATACCGAGGTAAGATACAGATAGTACAGAAGTTAAGTATACCGTCTCGATATATACAGATGAAGATAGCGTTCATAATCGAGGCACAGGAGACATAGAAGAGGAAGTCATAACATGAAGAATTTACCTACACAATTGTATTTGCACGGAATATTATATTCTACTGCGTAAGTACTTCCTTTCTGATATAAAATTGATTGCAACACTACTTTCAGCAATAAAAATGCGTAGGTCCGTTAATTTCATTGGTTTGCATTACAGAAATCGGAATATAATCGGCAGCAGGTAAACTAAACGTGAAGCGTATAACCTCGTCCCACCAGCCAGTTCAAGTATTATTGGGAGATAATGCTATTTTAGATCGTAAAGCGGATTATTGATTTACGCACATTATCAATCCTACAAGATTTATGGTCGACGAATTAAACGTAGAAGGCTAGTAACTACAGATATATCAGCTTAATGTTGAAATTGGTCCGAATTCGTTTACGTAAAGTTATTGGGTGTATTATACATGGATGTCGGAAGTTGCAAAAGCCTTGAACAAGTAAAAGAATTTGTCTATCTGGGAAGCATGTTTTCGAGAGATGTTAGAGTAGAAAAAGATGTTGAAAGGAGAGTGAATGCGGGCAACAAAATGAACGGAGCACTAAGCACAGTAATTGCTAATAAGAATATGTCAATCGAAGCTAAACTGGTGCACAACGAAGTTTTAGTCCCAACGCTTATGTACGGAAGTGAAACATGGAACTTGCAGAGGATGAAAGCCGAGTGAACGCGGTTGAGATGCGATCTCTTAGACGAATGTGTGGGAAATCAATGTATGACAGGGTTACGAATTATGAAATCAGGCGAGAGTGTAAATCTGAGTCAAGTATAATTGATAAGACTAAGAAAGGGTCTCTGAGATGGTTTGGTCACGTAGAACAAATGGATGACTAAAGAATGGTAAAACAAGTATATATGGTGAAAATGAACGGTAACGTGAGACGAGGACGACCAAGAAAGACGTGGCATGATCAGATAAACCAAAATCTTAAGTCTGGTCATGTCAAAAGCAGACAGAACCGAAGGGCATGTGAGACAAGATGTATGAATGTGGAAGAAGCTAGGAATGTACGCCAGGATAGACGTGTGTGGCGGTCCATACTCTTTGCCTATCCCTACGGGGAAATGGCATGATGGTAGTAGTAGTAGTAGTAGTAGTAGTATGAGTTAATGTCAGAATCATTATCCAAAACTGATATTCTTACTTTGAAAAATAGTTTGATGAGTTTAAACTTTTTTTTTCTGTAATACCTCAACGTGTTGGCCAAAAACCATGCGACTGGACTTAAAGCAATGTAACACGGCTTTGACATGCTTAACGTATTGTTGTGAATTAAGAACAATATGTGGCTAACACGATAACAATATTTGCAAAAATGAGTTGTTCCCTCTAAAGACGCATTCTTTGCCAGAATTGCCGACAAGTATTGTTTACTACAAACGCAACTAACTTGTTATAATTTGGGGTAATTTGGGTAATCACAGAGTGCTTCGTCCGGGGTGAAATTCCAAGCGCTCTCGCGGCCGTAGAAAACACTTTTACCTCGCGTATTTTGTATATCGTCATTGCGCCGGCAATACCTGTTAAGTGATTTGAAAAAAAAGTATTTTTTTTCAACAAAATATAGTTAGTATTAGTTATTTTGTCAAAATAAAATTACGTATTTTTCCTTTTTGTCACCAATAAAAATGTATTTAAAAATAATATCCCCTTAAAAAAAATCGAAATGTCACAGATATTGCCGGCGCAACGACAGTATTTTGTATATAAATAAGCTTTTATCTTTTATATTTATTTTTTCTAAATTTGATGTTCCTACGGCAGCGATAGCGGTTCAGAATGGCACAGCTGGTTTAAAACGTGAAGCTTTTATTTATTTTTTTACTAAAAAATTTCCATCACAATAAAATATCTACTATTGATTTAAATTATTATTTACATTTTTTTGGGATATAACATGGTTTAAAATATGTTTGCGTTATTGTTATTCTGTAAAAATACTTATGTTATCCCACTTTTTTTGCTAATTTTTTATGTTAAAAAATAATAAACATAAAATTGTTATCACCTTTCATTGTTCCAAGTACTTTTTAAATATAACCTTTTACAGCCAAACTAAATCATTATTAATATTTTTGAAAAATGGACCTGGACACTTGATGTTTACATCAATTATCTCAATTTGAGACTGGTATGGCTCAACACATTTTTGCATCTAATAAACTTAAATTTAAAAAATCCGAAGACAACTGTCATCGAGCGAAGGCGATAGGGTTGGCTGGGCCATTACTGCGGATGCCTCCCGAGAGCCTTAACCACGCTTTAACTACTTTAAAAGGCGTCAGGTTCTCGATGTCCTGGACGTCGGCCAGTGACTCGTCGGCACATGTCCGAACGACGGGACGCCTTAAGGCTGTAGTCTGGTAAAACGAACGCAAAATTAGGAAATCATACGATTTTGCCATTTTAAAACGAACGTTTTTTTTTAATAGCGCAATAATAAAAAAATTAAAAAAACATAAATTAGATAAGGACAATACTTTTTAAAGGTATTTTTGTTAAAAATATACTTAAAAGTTTTATGTAACTAAAATATAATTACTTTTAGAGCGGCAGATTACGCCATTTCAAATTTAGACTAAACTTAGGTATCTGGGATCTCAATAAATCTAAGTATTGAACTAAAATTTGTTGTTATAATTTAAAGATAATAAATTAAACATGAAAGTGGCGGAAGCAATTTTTTTTTGTTTTTGTTTTTGAAAAGAAATACAAGCATTTTAAATCACATTAATTTTTGTGACATTTTCCTTTATTTCTTTACGTAAAATTATGCCTTCGGTAATACTTAAAAATAAACATTTATTTTATACTTTAGTTGAAACCTTTTTTTATAAAATTATGTTCCCTTCTTTTTAAAAAAGAAGATAATTCTGGTTGTAATATTTAATTTATAACAACATCTTATTTACGTTTTTATGACCTTCAGACCTGCCTTTATCGTTTTCGATAAAGGGCGGTATGAAGGTCATAAAAACAGTAAATAAGATAGTTGTTATAAATTAAATATTACAACCAGAATTATCTTTTTTTTTAAAAAGAGAATACTAGAAGGAATATTAGAAGGATCCACGGGAGCTGGCAGCCGGTAGAGATGCCTAGAGGATATTTGTGGACCCCATATGCTCCATCTAGGGACCGGATATGGAATGATGATGAAATATAAAAAATAAGTTAATAAAATAAACTATATAAAATCTACCACATACCTAAGCTAAATCATTTTGAAAAAAATATCATATATACACAAATGTCAAGTCAAACTCCCTGGATTGTGGCACTAGAGCAATGATTTTTTTTACACACTATAGATATTTATTATTGACGTTTGTCTATATTTTTGCTTTTTTGATAAAGTATTTCTTAGGGGAGCTAGGACCATCCAAAAACTCTTAAAACCGCCCAGTGTTATCAGCGGTTTTCGGACGTGTGATATACAAATAATATGATAATTAATTTTAAAAACCAGAAAACGTATCGACACCTACAAAAAACCTTCAACATTCAACACGAAAAATTTAAATTATTGAAAGTTCATACAGTAGACACTATTTACAAAATAAATTATATTATTCAAATTTACAAAGAAGAAAAAATTAACGAATCTGGAGCCTAATGCTGGAAAGATGTGACATTTTGTCACCCACTCGACAATAGTCGATTGGGCATCTCGATTGCTTTGTCATAATGCTATTCTTGAAAACCCTCCGACAATTTAATTACAAAGACGAATGAGAAAGTGGGATCACTAACAAATCCGTATTTATCTATGCCCTATGGCTCTCCTGCCACACGTAAACTTTTATTGTTTCTTGTCAGAATTCTTTCGTTGAATATTTTGTGTATGGAATTATTATGATTAGTTTTGTTTTCAAATGAATAAAAAATTACAATAATCTCCCCAATGAACTAAAATGTATTAAAACTAATATATCAGTAAATAATTCAAAGTAAATTTAAAGAATTTTTTTAACCCGAGTAAAAACAGCTCTTTATTTTAATTTGTATTATGATTTTCTGTTTTTCTTTTTATTTCAAATTACTAAATAAATATAACAGTGTAAGTCACTCTCCAAGCACAAGATTTGGAGAGTAACAGCTATTACATTAGTAAAAAAAAAACATGTATCAATCATGTAAATTAATCAATAAAAAATAGAAAATTCGTTCCGTTACTTTTACTTAAAAAAATAATTTAATTGGTTCAGGTTTAGGGTGCGGACAACGGGACAGCCAAACGTCGATTTTGACGATTTTAGCCAGGCAAAATTAGTCCGACGAGCAGCGTTGCCAGTACTACCGATTTTTCGGTAGATCCATCGATTTTAGGAGCAATCTACCGATTTTAGGAGCAATCTACCGATTTTAGGAGCAATCTACCGATCTGCCGAATTCTTTTGAAATTCTACCGATTTCTATACATTTCCTCGTTTATTTTTCATATTACAAAATTTCAATAAAAATAAAACGAATACATATAATAATTTATTGTTTGTTTGCTCACTTAGGTTACCATCATGTTAATTGTTAAAACAATTCCTTATCTATCGTACATAAATATATAATGAATTATATATTAATGAAATGAATTGGTTAGTATTGGTGAATGGTCATATTGTGGTGTGAAAAAATATGACTATAGAATTTCATGACATTATTAAAAAATGCATATGTATCTTTGTTTATCTTATGAGGAGACATGTATAGACATGTAAGGTGTATTGATCACCTTTTATGTAAAAATGATAGAAATGGTTTTTCTTCAGTTAATTATCTATTTAAATTTAATTAAATCATTGTTTTAAGCCATTTTTTTATTACTTTAGCAATTAGCATATTTCACATTTAAAGAACTTTAAAATATTAATTATTTCTTTGTTTGGAAATTTTGTTTGACAACAAAGTTTGACTGATGATTGTGAAAATGACCAGGAGATAGAGACAGAGAAGACCCATCAATGTCAGGACCTCTATGCTGCAATACGCTTCTACCTGCAAAAAAAAACTATTTATACCAGGAGATAGAGAGACAGAGAAGACCCATCAATGTCAGGACCTTTATGCTGCAATACGTTTCTACCTGCAAAAAAAAACTATTTATACCAGGAGATAGAGAGACAGAGAAGACCCATCAATGTCAGGACTTTTATGCTGCAATACGCTTCTACCTGCAAAAAAAAAACTATTTATACCGAGTCATTGACAGGCTTATTTATAACACACAATACTTTTATTTCCACAGAACGGGTATTAATAAACATAATTGAAAAAAAAATCATTCAGATTTCATTAATATTTATGCCTTAAACCCTCGAAGAGTTTGTATGGTTACACAAAATACAGTATTGTTGAAATAGAAATTAAAATATCAACATAACCTCAAAGTAATAAAACAAGATTTACCAAGTATTCTGGGCAAGTTTTGCAAGCCGGAATCAATGTGTTTTGGTTATTCACATATTGCAGTCCTTTTGGTTTTCAATTGTTCATTTATCAAGCGTTTTCGAATTTAAAGCAATGGCCTTAGGTGAAACGACGCTTAAATTTTGAACAAATGTTAAATTTATTTTTGCCCCCCCCTCACCTCTCCCGAATCTACCGATTTATTTTTCTGAATCTACCTATTTTCGCTTGATCGAGTCTGGCAACTCTGCCGACGAGCTATATCGGGGAGGCATTTGCGAGAGAATGACAGAAAAACAGTGCTCAAATACCTATTCGACAAAATTGTCTGCCCTTACCTAGTATCTGTACCTCTTCCATTTTTCAAAAATATTTATTAAATTTGTATACCGTGCGTCTGAAGACGGCAGATCTTGGCGCTTTTTAAGGTTTTTGAATGGTTCTAGCTCACATAAAAACCAATTTATCGAAAAAGCGAAATATGCTCTGAAATACTTGAATCAGTACACCATATAAAATATTTTGGAGTAAATATTGATAAATATTTTAAATAGACAGAACACATCGAATATATAACACAAAAATATAGAAAACTTTTCCATATCTTCCTCACGACCCGAATTCAAAAATAAATTTATAATAAAATGGTTTCCGGATTCTAAAATAATATATGGTATATTTAAATATTGTATAACTTTATAAAAAATAACTAGTAGGTAGTCGTGTTATTGTTTATTTTTGCATAAAAATGTCTGCCTTAAAACAGGTTGTACCTAGTTAGGCAGACTAGACATAATCCAGAGAAATCTATTACCTAAGTATGTATGTAGTAGATAAAGAAATTGTTTTTTTTTTAATAAACCATGTATTATTATTATTATATAGACGCGTCATGAAAATATGGGAATCCGTTTGTATGAAGAAAAGTCAGACCGCCTTTCCCGTAAGATGTAAATATTTAATATTATTCAATGTAGTGACGAAAAGTATGCGTTCATAAAAGTTATCGCATGGTTTTGCCATATTACGCACGTACCGTATATGTTTACAATTTTCGCAATATGTCCAAATTCGCACCGTGGCTTTTCACGTATGTAGGTAATATTATTTAAGCAATGGCATGCTCCAATCAAATTTGACACGTCAACGACAAATTTCGTAAATTTAAGCCTGTTCAGTAAATAACAGCATTTATCGATACTATTCCTGGCCGATTACCTTTGGTTCCCATCCTTCCTTTGACCCATCTTTATGGTACCTACCTAACATCAAGATAGAAGAAATTCAAAATTAGAAGATTCGAATTTAGAACAAAAACTAAACAACATTTTTGACTTGACATAAAATCGGAAAAAAGTGGTTGGAATCGTCGCGCGTCGTGGAAAACATTGTTATATTTTTATAGTTCATTTTGTGATCCAGTGCCAGAAATTGAAGAACATTCAGATCATATTAAAGGTATGTATCCATTCCATGTTCCTATTCTTTCTCAAATATTTCCCAATCACAAAACTTAATGAAATTCTATTTTCATTTACAGTCCGCCTTTTCGTCAAAGCCATACTGAATTAAATTTTCGAATAAGCAAATTGTTAGATATCATGATAGCAAATCAAATGAAGGTCTCCTTTGCCCCACGAGAGGCCTAAAACACAAATTGTTAATGTGAGTACAGAACACTTGCTTGCGAAAACTTACATTTGTAACTTTCAGTCGAACCCGGAACCAAAAGCAAGGCTAACGCCGTAGCCACGGGAGACAGGGGTAAGGATACCATCTGACTGGATAAATCCGGTCAGACTAGACTCCGCCCGGATTTCATTCGAGACCGGATTTTTGACATGCCCACTGAAAACTTTTCAACACAATGCAAACTCACTTGTTGAAAAACTAGCTGAAATTTATTGTATGCAATGGCAACACTCGATCTGAAGCATTTCAGTACTACGGGAAATTGGATATGAAAAATGTTTTCATACACGTGCTAAAAATTAGAGCATTTCATTGTAAAGCGAAGTTTCTCGAAAATGTATGTAAAAAATTATAAAAACACGTTTTGATAAAAATGAACTACTTTAAAATGTCACAGGTTTCTGGTCAACGGCTGTTTATGTGCCAATTAACTGTGTTGTGATAAATTTCCGGTTTCCGGGAGACCATATTTAGCGTGTTTTCATACGTACGGGTTCTCTTTTTAAATGTCACCATTTATTTATTGATTCATATTTTTCTCTTGCAAACTATAATTAATAATAAAAATAATGTGACCTCACTGGGGTTACCCACGGGTCGGCACGCCGAGGACACTTATCAATATACTTGTTTTGAATGTTTTTACATTAGAGAATAAACAAAGAAGACTAACTTAATAAACAGAGATAATTAACAAAATATTCCGTTTTAAAAACTAGGTATATATGTGCATCTATATTATTTATATTACAAAACGCACAATGAAAATAACAAAAACCTAACATAAGCTATACACATGTGGAGCGGTTGATTCAATATTGGTTTGTGCGAATGAGATAATCCATTTTACTTCTACCTAGCTCCACTATCCATTTTTTTATAGCCTTTTTAAACATTTTCTCGTTACTAATTGTTTATTATCAGCTCAACTCAACGACGACAGCTCGTGACGTCACGGGTCATAGTTTATTAACAAATAAAAAAACCTCCGAACTTCCTCAATTTTTGTATTATGCCACACAATGCAAATGTGTTAAGGTTTTTTTTTTATTTAGGCAAAGGAAAGAAACAGATTTTCAGAGAGCAATATAAAACCAATTTCAAACACATAACATGTGAAGAATTTAACCTGACATTGGCAAAAGCATTGCATATCTAATATGCTACGCCATTTTATATAAAACATTTGAAGCATTTAACACCGAAATTTTCGGAGCTGTTTACGTGTTAATGTAGGTATCTTAATTACAGCTATTAAAATTATTAACAACTGACCGATCTTCGGGACTTTTATCCACCTGTGACTTTTCTATTTTTTAACCCCTCGGCTGGTTTTACAAACGCTCTCGCGGCCGTATTATCTCGTATATTTACACACAAAATACACGAGAAAAACTGTTTTCTCGTGCCACGAGAATGGTTCAGAATAGCACCCCTGGGTCACGATTATAAACGCATCTTCATCGGTACATGTCGAGACAATATAAAGTACGATATTTATATACGAAAACGTGTATATTTATTTCAAAATTTAATTTATCTTCGTCGGTAACCTGTAATTGAACATATTTACAAAAAAAAAATTGCATATTCTATTTTTTTAACAGAAAACTTAATTTTACTATATTGATAAAATTGAATACGGGCCCTGGGGGTGTTATTCTGAACCACTCTCGCGGCACGAGAACAGTTTTTCTCGTGTATTTTGTATGTAAATACACGAGATAATACGGCCGCGAGAGCGTTTGGAATACCAGCCCTGGTAACCCTAGACAGGGTCCGTCGCGCGTATGTTTCAACAATATTTTGAGTAAATCTAAATATTTCTAGATGAGAATTGGAACGCTTTGAACGCTCTCGGTATTTTTGTCTAGTTTTCCCAACAGTCAAAGACGTTGTTAATTCTTGTGTGGCTGTGATGTCACACTAGTCGACATAGGACGCAAGACTTGATATATCTCTCTTATTTAAAAAAATGATAAACCCGTATTTTTGTAATTTTCAAATGGACACTTTTACGCCGGATTTGGAAAGTAAAATTTGTATAACTATTCTGGATGTTAATACAAAAAATATTTATCCTTGCAACGCAAAGAATGAATGTCCGCTAATTCAGCAACACGTCCTCATAAGAGAGAACACGAAGATAGAACTCACAACAAGGAAGACAGAGACGCTGTTCTGTTGCGGGTGTTGTGTAAAATAGATCCAGTCGTCAGTCGGTTGATGACAGTGATGGGGGACGCACGCGCGTAATATGAGCGGCGTGTTTATGATTTTTAATTTATTTTACTATAACAGGGCTCAATTGTATGTTTATTTGTAAGTTATGGGGGAAAGGAATTATTAAACAGTATAGACATACGTGGAGACCCATATATTTTTTTTCAATGTCTGAACTTAAGAATATTAAGTTTTTTACTAGTGGTAACACGATGTTACATCACCGCGCGCAAAGGGATATTTACCAGTCTTTTAAGAGTTAAAAAGGGGAATATGGAAGTCATATATATATAGGTTTGGATTTCGGCGAGATTATTATATTAATTTGTTTGTATAAACATATTTTACATTTTGGATAGATCGGGTCTCCGTAGATTAACTCTCGCCCTCCAAGCCTATGTATTTGAAGAGTCTGGCTCCTGGCTGGAGGCGAGAACTAATTTGAATAGCACAAAATTATATGTACACAGACCTCTTCCTGAATGCAGAACAAATTTACTGTTGATGATGGCTGTGGGGAAGATGATTGGTCTGTTGAACAGCTCACCGAGAGAGGTGGATCTTTTCCATGCTGGGATTACCAGTTTTAGACTCTTCCTCTCTAACTACGCATCACAATGTGAATTAGTAATTTATTTGTCTATGTGAGCTTAATAGGTTAAGGGTGACTATATACAGTGGAACATCGTATAAAGGACTATATTGAAAGGTTGTTTGATTATCAATAATTTAATCAATTAAAGGAACATTATTTTTTAAAGCTTTCATAATGTGAAATATTTCTATATTATTTACATTTAACCCTTTATTATTTGTATGTAAGATTTTAACTCGTGTATTTTTATTTAAGTCATTATTTAAATTGATTAGGTGATGTGTGAATTCAGGTAAGTGGTTATTTAATATTTAATAACATTTAGTAAAATGGTTGACCGCAAAGTTAATGCTTTAAATATTAATAATAATAAATAATTATCTTGCAACAGCTAAATGTCCTGTAAGATCGGGCTATTTTAGGAAGGGGCGAGTGCTAATAGCAGTAAATATTACCACTTCGTATTGAACATTCTGAATTAAAAATTTATTGAGGGGAAAGAAGCAGGATTTCAGTTGAGATCTGAACTGACGAGAACTGTCGATGATTCATAACCGTGAAGGCAATCGGTTCCAGGCAGGGGCCGAGCTCCGAACCCAATGTTTGGGCAGCGTCGGAGTTCGACAAGTTTTCCTCTGCCTGAATCAAATGCTGACCTAAGAGTAGATTTTCTTTGACGTGTATTTTCCCTAATATGTATTACCTATGTAGGTCCGATAGATATCTCGGAGCCATTTCCATGAAGAAGGTTAAGGTGAGAAAAATAAAAGAAGGTATTTTTACTATTCATATTTAATAATATCCACTGAAATTATTAAAGAAAACAATATTATTTTATGTAATTCTTCGCTTGAGCACAGATAATATTGTTTCAGTCTTAGCTTTGGTCCATTGCTCACTCTTGGCTTCATTTTTGACAAAGTAAACGAGATTTTGAAGAAAAACAAGATTAATGTAAGTTTTTTTACGGCAAAACACAAGATTCACATGCAAAAAATGCAAATTAGCAATCTTATCAAAAGATAAAAAAATACAGGTTTTAGTTTTTTTACTTCACAAAATACAAATAAAAGAAATATCTAGACTTTACTTGCGATTGTATTTAAATTTTTATATTTTATTTATAAAAACTTTTTTTTGTTAGTTTTGCCATTAACTGACTAAATTATAATTTCTTAAAACTGACATAAATTCTAAAAGTGAAACTGGTATCTTGGAAAATTTTCATATTCAAAAACTCATTTATTAAATTATATTCTTACATAGTTTTTTTTATTAATTATTCATTTTAAAAGTGCAAACATTATAAGTAGCTAACATTTTTGTAGAGGCCATTGCACTAGCATATTTTTGGCATACTCGTATTTAAAAATATTAATATTTTATTTGAAATGACTTTTGAGTCCACTATCTAATATGGTACTGATTATAATGAATGTCATGAAGATGGTTTCTTCCCATAATTTAACTTTTTGACATATTTAAACATTAAAACATATTACAACAGAGATGTGGGCGGAAGGGTATTTGAACATCTATATTCCTTCAATTCTTTCATCTGTTGATGTTTGTGAAGTTAAAGAGCTGAAACCTTTATTTATGCGGGTGAGATTCATCTAATTGAATTATTTCACCTACATACTAGGCAACGCCTGAAAATGTTATTTTTTCAATTTCTATACTTCTTCATGGATCAGGTGGATTTATCAAAAATATTTTGAGTTTGTCCATAAACAGCTCCCCAGGGAGTTGAATCCAGTCCTTGTCTACAAAAATTTGGACAAACTCAAAATATTGTTGATTAAATATAGTTTCTGTAGATTTATTGTGTTAAAACATACATTTTTTTTAAACATCGATAGTCTTCATCTTCATATATTATTGAAACAGAAGGGACCGTTTTTAAATATTCCAATATACATAAATAATTTCATAAAATTTATATTTAAAACACTAACTTTGTGGGTATTCATTATAATACAATAAATATAAAACAACTTTGTTTTTAACCACTTTTTTTTCTTCTACCGATCGGTTTCAAAGTTAAACAAAGTTAAGTATAAGAAACTAGTCGGAATTTAAAAAAAAAAAAAATGGTTTTATATTTATTTTATTATAAATCATCTCAATCAGATTATTTATGTACACACTGCACTAAATAGTGTAAAAAACATATGTGTATGGTAATAATTTAGAAAAATAGCTTACAAATACCTAAAAAATACATCATATAATAATAGGAACATTTTTTTTCAAATATATTATGTTTTATTTAAGTAATACATACAAAAAACAAAGAGTAAGCAATGGCAGAATTTAAATGTAATAATTTCTACACATAATATTATATAGGTAAGCTTATCTGAGAAAAAAAAGCATAATAAATTTGTACAAAAGTGATATATCAATATCAAAGTTTTCATGCAATTAAAAAGCTTTTTTTTTCCAAAATGGCCGACACACGTGTAAATATTTTTATTTTTAAATTTATTGATTTTATGAATTTTATTAATTTACATTAAGTATGTGACTATAAAGTATATTTGGTTATTTACAAATGTGTCGGAATTCTTTTTGTCAGAGCTGCGATACTTAATTTAGAATATTTTTTTACGTTCTAATGTCCTACAGAACAGAAATGGAACACGTCTATGACAAATATAACAATTAGTAAATATAAAATATTGGTCACTGCCCGATGGCGACTAAAATCTCAAATAATCACAACTTTTAATCACCTTCATCACTTGAATGCTTAAAAATTTGCCACATAAGAGGAAAATAGATCAGAATTTTTTTCTACTAAAGTATTTTAAATGAAGGCGTATTTATTGAAAAAAAATATATAAGTAATTGAAAAACTGAATTCAGGGAGTTAAAAATACTGGTCAAAGTACGATAATTGTTTTCAGGCTTCATCTAGTAAGAGATGGAAGGATCGAAGATATATGAATGTTTAAACATGAACAGAATGGTAAATGTCACACATTGTGTAAAGCAATCGCTTAAACCCAGAGCCAGATCTACCACAGGTTCAGTTGGCACAAAAAACCAGACACTTGCCTACAAAGGGAGGGAGAATAACATACTCGTTATAATTTACAAACATATGTATTCCCATCCTTTTTCAGTAAGTGGCAGGGCAGTTTGCCCACCACATACCGCACACCGCATCTGAGGACATAAGTCTCCTTGGCGGTGCCCACATACACGGAAAAATTACTCATTGCTAAACGAGAAAAAATGCCCGAAGGAGCTCTTTGTAATTTGTTAGCCTTAGACCCTTAGTGCTGAAAGGAGATAATCCAAAAGTACATAATATGTACTTCATTGGATTGTGGAAAAGAGGGAAGTGGATTCTTCACTGACTGGGATTAAATTGATCGGACATGATCAATTCGCCGAAATGATTACTAAACTTTTTTAAAGCCTTGAAATTCTTTTTGGAAGCCACCGGATCTATATATCCGACAGGACCTACAACAAGGCCACGGATGGTAGCGAGAAGCTCCATTCGGTAATCATAGAGGGGGAAAGGGACAAGACTACAGGACGTGTTCAGAAGATAGTGATAGATTCTCTAAGAGATTCTCAATCCGTATTGAGATATTTGTGACCTAACCGTTTATTGTTATTTGAACACGATTTTTAGAAACTACTCTTAATGTGGCTGATATTTTGTTCGACAATCCAAAACATGAAAAAACTTACCTATAATAATTAAATATTAAAAAGTAAATAAAATGATTCTGAATCGATAATTACTACAGCTAAAGATAAAAATTCTAATTGATGAAAACACGCCAACTAATTAGAGATGATTATTAATAAATGAAAAATGCAGACTCTATTCTGAATTAACCAGTGTACTTATCACAGGAGACCAATTGCAATGACGTATTAAACTATCAGATTCGGATAATCTGATCTATAAATCTCCTATGATTGTCAAAACACTTTGACTTTTAAAACTTTGCCCGCGAGTGTCATATCATCACGACGCTGAAACATATGACATTGACCGCGAGCGTCATCTCATGGCGACACGCGATTTGGGCCCTTGTGTATGCCTTTTGGACAAATCATTTCTATTTTGTAACAAAATAGATGATGCAGTTTTTTCTCTTTCTAAATTAGTTTGATTTAGTTGAAAATTCAATCAGATCAATCACTACATCGCAATTAATTGTCCTAAACTCTTTTAATTGCATTTAAGGTTAGATTAGGTTAATCTCCTATTTAACATGGCTCAGCCCGTTCTAAGATGGAGATTTTTGTATAAATTCATTATGTTCAATTTTTATATCATTATAGACAGCTATTAAAAATATTGAAACAACAAGGGGCAAATTGTTTGCCCCCTGTGGTGGATGTGAAAAGTCTTACGGGACCGATCATCGGCCACAAAGTTTTTATATTGAATTTAACATATCGTCGGTGATACTACAATACTGCGTAACTATCGATTTCTTTTTTTAATAGGGGATTCTTAAAAGCGTATGGTTAATATATTACTTATGATTTTGATCAACCAAAAATACCGCTGGAGTATTTTCTGATACCATTTTTCAGAGTAAAAATAGCAATAATTAAAAAGTAACGGCTCCTATAACAAATTTATTTCAGTAAAACATTTTCGTAAAAAAAAACAGGTTACGCGGTATTGCAGTATCACCGACGATGTATAAAGACAGAAAAGGTAGTTTCAAGAAAGTCCAGTGTTATTTTGCAAAGTTGCTGATCTAACTCAGTTCCCCAAAACTCAATATTAGTTGAGATAAAAAATATTTTAAAAAACTGTTTTTTGTTGAGAAATGCTTGGGATTTTCTGCACGCTATGCAAAATAGGCTTTGATTAAAAGAGTTTAAGTATAATAGAAAAATCCAAGGAGATTTTACGGGACAACCAGGAGGAAAAACGTGAAATCACAAGTAAAAACCAAAGCGAGGCTTCAAAATGTAAATCTCAAATCAGTTTTAAGTAACATGAAAAAATAATATAAATTGTTTTGATACAACAATTTTTTAAAAGACACTACACTTCCTTATTCAAAATCGCGGTTATTTAAATTGTACGCCTATCATATTCTGACACTCGCGGGTCAGTATAGTATTTTTAATAACGATGGTCAAGTTAAGGTGCTATTTACCTAGTGTTGACACAAGATGGCGTATTAGAGAACAAGAACTCAAAATATTTTGACACACCGTTTTATGGTCAGTTTATGGATTTTCAAAGACTCTATTGATGAAGAACATTAGCTTGTTTTTATGGTATTTTTGTTTGATTAAAAAATAAAATCTATTAAGAGATCTTTTTTAATGAAAACTCTAAAGAAAATTGACCAAAAATTTATTTAGAAAATGATGGGAATTACATTTTATTTATTTTTTTTTCGGTCCCTGTATTATTACGGCAGATAGAGTCTTTTGGTGAGGTTATGTCTATGAACTAATGTGACTAAGGCCGAGACGACACGTTTAATGACTAGTTTCAAGCGTTGTGCTTGATCCAACGATCCATGTTCCTCTTTGTTCTCGTGATAATGTCGGGTTTGTGGGAGGCGTCCTGCCAGGCGGCGAGGTTCATACGTTTTATTTCGCTGCACAGGACTAGAGGATTGCTGAAACAGAGGAAAGACAGGCTGTAGAAACTGAATAAGCCGTGGTAAAATTAGTGTCCATGTGTCCATGGTGGATGGAGAATACAGTTCTGTGCGTAAAATTGAATCAGAACACTGGACGAGACTAAAAATCCTGAATAAGGAAATCGAGTGGAGTAAAATTCTCAAATCAATGAAACAAAAAAAATATCTCAATAGTTTATCTAGTGTTTGATTTGAATTTTTTAATAAAAACTTTTGTTGCCATTATTTTTAATTTGAAAGAATAATAAAAAGCTTTGATTCAGTACTAGATAAAGTTTTATTGATTTTGGATAAGCCGGGTTTTATTGATTTTGGATAAGGGAAGTGCTGATTTTAATTAAGTTACTATTTTATTAAAAAATTTAGTGAAATTTACTTTAAATGTGGTGTATTTTTTAAATATATAATTTTGATGGTGTGTCACCTTAAAGGTGTTTTGCCAGTGTCATGTCAAATATTTTTTTCAATGTATACAATAAAACCTGATTTTTGCGTTCCTCTATTTTACATTTTCCCGCTTTTTACGCCGAAATGTTTAGGTCCCATTTTTTCCATACATTCTAATTTAAATATCCCCCCAATTCATATGTTTTACGTTTAAAAAATTTCAAAACTCATTCAATCCGTCAAAAGACGCCAAGCCGCGCGCCGCTGCGTTTGCCCAAAATGGTGAATAAAATTAAGGTAAATGTGTAAATTGTTGTCTCAAACTAAATTCAAAGTAGGGCCAGTTTAATTGACCATTTTGTTTAAGTGCTTAATTATGAAATTTTACTAAATTGTGACATGCGGTTGACGCATGAAGAAGTCTTTACATCAATAAATTACGATGCAGAAAGTTTAAAAATTTGGTAATAGAAATAGTATTTGAAGTTATAAACATAATTTGGAAAGAAGATTGTTAAAACAGTTATCATAAAAGTGTGAAACAGTTTTGCCACGATGTAAATGACAGTTGAAATTATGTGGTGCCATACTAAAAAAAGTGATACAATATAAATAAAATCATTTTATGAAAATTCAAACTTTTATTTTCGTGTTTTTAAGGTTAAGTACCTACATCAAATTATTTAAACAAGTTTTTTTTTTTATTTAATAAAAAAAACATTTTGTTTTGATTGAAAAAATACATTTTATAAAAATGGAATCATAGGTAAATATGAATAATCCATAATTATGACCGTTTTTACAATTTTTCTGCAGTTTTTCATTTCCTCAGTTTGTTGTTTTCCTCAGTATAACACTTTTTTTGCTGCTCCCTTGTAAAACGTAAAACAGTGGTTTTACTGTATAAACTTATGGAAGGTGAGGTAAGGAGAACATCGCAGTCCAAAATCCAAGAAATTCCAATAATAGTTTAAAGATAGGAAGTTTGGGGGAGTGAAGAAGGGTTCGCATGTTAGTAGCAAGGTGGGGGGTGTTTGGATATTTCAGGAAGAAAGGAAGAGAATTTATCAGGCAGAAGGGGAATATGTGGTTGAGATTCTCCTTCCCTAAAAGTCACTCGCACACCTTTTAAATATAGTGTAAAAACTTGGTATCTTGTATGAAATAAAATATATTACGCAACAGTTCTAAAAAAATCTTTAAAATGTATTTTTTCACACCTCTGACTTATATAGCTCAATTATAAAACGCAAATTCTCACAGTGAGATGTGTGTCAGCATTATGTATACCTGTCTGAGACAACTGAGAAAGCATCCCTCTGCACCGAGTCCAGTCCCGGGGTGTTATCGCAGAAGAGGCGAGACAAGCTGGACCGCCGTATCTGTGCCAGTTGCTGATTGCTGAACGGCTCCGGCTGCTCGATGTTGCTGTAGAAATAGCGATCGGCAGACCGAGTGCGCGACATTTGATCGGCTGGAAGGCAGAAATCAAACAATCGTAAAATTGATATAAAGAGGACAAATTAATTACAGTGTGGGGTTAGTTGTTTTACATTTTGCGCCGAAACAGGCCAGGATGCCCCAATTATTTCATATTTTTTATTTATTAATTTATTTACAGACTTATTTAGTTGATTTAATTACATTAAATACATTTCATTTGACATATTTGTACATAGGCTTATTGCCAGTTATAATTTTCTTCCAACCAATTAATAAAATAAAGGGTGTTATTTGTACAGTTAAGCTTCAAAATGTATGTGAGAATTTTTTCAGAAATAAAATGTCCTGTGGCTAGTGTCGCGAACTCACAGATCAGAGGTCCGAGTTCCCATCTTCTAATAGCGAGTTATTTACAACTCAATGAAAATGAGCCCAAAATTTAACTGAGCAAATCATAAAAGTGCAAATATTATTATTTTTAAATTAAGTTACCTAATAGGCAAGCAAATGTCGGTCCCACTATAGCACCATCGGTTGCTTTCTCCGCCATAGCACCGACAATTAGATCAATATCGTACACGTGAGCGTAGAGGTTCTTCAAATTGTCAATAACCTGCAACAACAACAAAATAACAGTGTAAATTTTCATCATTTTAGACGATTGTTGCAAATGTGAAGTGACTTTAAAAAGCAAAAAAAGACAAAGATAGATTTAAAGAAACCATTAAAAAATATTTATTATATTTGTACAGCGCTTTAAAATGTTTGATAAAACTTTTCTTATGTGTGAGTGACAATATGTTTTCAAATAAAATATTATAGTGTACCTGCTGACACAAACAAATTAATCCAATGTTTGTAGACAGGCTGGATTTCCTCCCTAGGGAGTTATTTAGATCTAAATTTGTTACAACAGAGGGAAAACTTTTTGAGAGGGGAATATGGAAGTCTAGACATTTACAGGGCTTATGATCTGTCATTGGCTGGTTTAAGTGGCCACCTTATACGCTTAATCCAGCCTGTCTACAAACATTTGGACATGCTAAAAACATTGCTGATCAAATTAACTGATATAAGAAGTATAAAAATTAAAAAATTGTTTTTAGGCGTTGCCTAGTAGGTGAATTGGTTCAGCCGGACGAATCTCACCCACATGATAAATGTTTCAGCTCTTTTAACTTCAAGTCAATAGATGGAAGAGTTGAGAAAATGTGGATGTTTAAACATAGGCAGAATAGTGAATGTTACATTAAGATCATATCGTGGGTATACAAGGATAGCCGGTTAACTGCAAAAGCCAGTTTTGAGTAAATTGAATTTTAAAGTTTGGTTGTTCATAAAAAATCCAGTTTTGTTTTTTTTATTTTTTTTATTTTTAACTAACTCACAAATGCTGATTTTGAAGTTATCTAGTCATAGTAATTACCCTGCAATATCACAAGTCCTGAACTGGATTTGAAGCTTGAGACCGATCATCTTGCCCTAGTGTATTAAATTATTAAAATGTACCAATACAGTGCCTTGTGCACTACTGATGAGGACAAGGAAATGATGATTATGAAATAAACACAGATTTGGTTTTTACTAAAATCCAAAAAACGATATTACATGTCATAGATCATAAGTGTAATGAATAAAAATCTTACATTTTGAGACATTGTGTCTGATAGATCGTCAAAGTCTTTGATAGGCTGCTGACCACACAGGGCCCTGAACTGATGATATGGTGGCAGGCCGTGGTCGCGACCTCTCTGAATGTCAAAGCTCAGGACATCCAGGCCGTGAGAACTTTTACCGCTGTACAACTTCTCTGTGAGCTGAAATAAACGAAGCAAATTTTAGATCAAAATATTAAATACAATTCTGCTCCGGAATATCTAAAAGAAAGTAATATGAATTCCAGACGACTACAGCGATAGGAAATGTCATTGATCCATGATCAATGACACACACACACGTGCTAAATTATTTCACCTGAAATATAGTGTGACAACCGATGAAGTGAGTCATCGCTTTATATTTAATACAATACATCATATTTTGCAAGTCTAATAGTATTGCACATAACGACGAGAGCAACGTCCTGCAGTAAATTAACATTGTTCCGATCATGGAGACATGAAGAACAAAGGAATGTGGCTGTGGTTTTACTATATGTAGGTATTTTATACACATATACACATGTTGTAATGTGTTTTATTAATATTATCAAAGACGTCAAACAGTTTCTTGTAACACCACAAAATGGCAAAATAATTACTCTACTATAACAATTTACGACATTGACCATAATAGATCCAAGCCACTAATGTTGGACTTGTAAAAAACGTCCGCTTACATCATCAGCCACATGCATGTCCATCTCCTGGCTGTGCTGCTCTGCCAGCCCCCTGACGAGCTGCTCCAGGCGCCCCGACTCGCCGACGACGCGAGGGTTGTTGAAGTGGGCCTTCAGCTCCAGGGTGAGGTTCACGGAGCCGTCGCGATTTAGCAGCCGGATGGAGCCGTCCATGAGGGAGCTGACGAAGCGGAGGCCGGCGCTCGCAAATGAGTTGGTGACAGTCGGGTCCAAGTCCTGGTTGTAGCTGATGTCATACGTGTCGTATGAATCATCGTTGTAGTTTCCTAGAAAAAGTACTTTAATTACATTCTAACTCATTCATCACCACCTCCCTTGACTCCATTAATTTTTCTTTTTTGAAAATCTTTCATTGATTCTCCCGCAAAAAAGACTTTTTGCGCTCGATATAAAATCATCATCATCATCATTTCCCTTTCCATACCCAGTGGTGCATAGGGCACTAAAGGCAATGTAGTTTGATCATCTGTTACATAAAGAGACATACAAGATCAATTACTATAGCTGCCCAAATTTGAATCACATGTTTAAGCTTAAACAAGATGCTCGTCTTCGAGGCCACAGTCTCAGGCTGGAGAAAACGAGATTCAATCTAAATCCAAGGAAGCATTTCCTGGGCAATAGGGTTGTTGATGGTAAGAATAAGCTGCCACAAGAGCTGTGTAGTCTCAATAGGTTCAAAAATGGACTAGATTTGTTTCAGAAAAGTTAAAGTGCGCCAACAGCTAACATTCTTTAAAATAGATTTAAGCATATCAGCTTTAAGCTAGTCACTTAAAATTAATATAATAATAATAATAGAGGTGAGGTGATCAGTCTTATGCTTCAACAATTAAATATTGCTGTTCAAAAAAACTATAAAATGAATATTTTACGTCCACCCTGCCAAGAATCGAACCCAGGACCGCAATAATGGTAGGCGACGACGCCAACCACTGCACTACAAGGTGGATTTCCTTATTTAAGACTTTTACCTGAGAGCAGTCATCGAATCGAAAGCTCTCCTCCGGAGTTCTGGATTGATTTCACACACAGAATTGTATTCTTCATCGGCCTGGACAGAGATAAAAATATGGCAATCACATGTGTGGAGTTCATGGGCCCTGTAAAAGCCTAGACTTCCACATTTCCTAATCAAGTGTTAAAAGTTCCTTATTCAGAGTCGTACTGACCTGTGACGGCGGGCAGCCACTGGGTGTAGGTGATATGCTGTACCTGGGCCACGACTATCCTCCTGGCCTCATGGTACAGGGTGTCGTGACTCCATGTGGGGTTAAGGACGGCCAAAACTGTAGCCACCCTGTTGTGTTCGCGCACCCACAGGGTGTGCATGGCCGTCAGATGGGGGTGCATATTCACGCGGTTGTCACCTTAAACAACAAATCAATTTAATAATCACATTAATGTTTTTAAGATGCCATTTTATAAAAGGCGTAAAAAAAAATAGCTAGAAAATGGAAACCAAGTGGTAAAGCGAGGTTTGAACTTCGGACTCTCAAATAATAATAAAAAGCACTGGAACTACCTTATTGTTATATTTTTGTCAAAATGAAACTTTCATCAAGTAATCCCCTTTTTTTCTACATTTTCATTCAGAAACTAAAATTCTGCAAACAATACAAAATATTGACAACAAAATAAAAAAGAAATATCCTTTTTGGAAAACGGAATATAGGTAAAAAGAGTAAACGAATAACACTGTTTTTAGCAATAAAAACCATATATAGTTAAACTCCAATTATCCGGATTAATGAGCGCCAGACATGCGGTTCTTGATTCAGTTCTTTTTGAAAAGTCTGTGATTTTCAGGAAATTGTTGACAAACTGCAGGAAAACTCAACTTGTCTGGGTCTTAATATTAATACAAAAAAGATTCAGATTATGTGCAACAAATCCTGTCCTGACCCTGATCAGCCTCTCTATAATAATGGACAGAGGATTGAGAAAGTTGACAGCTTTAAATACTCGGGAGTTCACATAACTGAGGATGGAAGCATGCGCAAGAGCTCGCAATCCGCCTAGGAATAGCTGGAGCAACTTTTAACAGGATGCGTGTTGTCTGGAACTCTAGTCTATACTCGGTCATACGAAATGCCCATTATTCAACTCTTGTATAATGCCAGCACTTCTATATGGGTGCGAATCTTGGCACCTTACCGAAGCTCAAAACACCAAACTTCTGAGTTTTGAGAGTAAGTGCTTGAGAAGAATATTAGGTATAAGGTGGTTCATTTGTATAACTAACATTGAAGTCCAAGAACAGACGCAGCAGCCTTCTATAGCAAACGTCTCGAGGATGCAGCGGTGGACTTTGCTCGGAGACGTGCTGCACATGCCTCGGGAAAACCAAAACCCAAGTAGCCTCTTCTTTAAACCTGCAGGCTCACGTTGTCCTGTAAGGCCGTCGATAACAATCTTTCGACTTTATTCGGCGGAACTAAGGGGCGCTCGATTGACATGGGAAGAGGCGACTGGCGATAGGGTCTCCTGGAGGCAACTGGTGATGTTCACATGCTCCACTTAGGAGCGGATGTGGAAAAGAAGAAGACTTAAAAGACTCCGAATAATTGGATTAACTGTTAAATTAAGGCAATTTTTTGAAAGAACATGACTTAAATGAAATTTATTTTTGATTCCTCTGTTTTTATTCATGATGTAAAAAATACACTTAAGTATATTGTATTTACCTGCTCTGTAGCACACGGCGCTATCACTGTCAACCTGACAACGTTCCTTGGGACTGTCGACCTGAGGAAGGAAGGTTCCTTCCAGAGTCTCATCGACCACCAGCAGACCACCGACTTTCTGGCGAAGGGAAGCAGCCACCTTCGTATTGGAACCGTAAATCGAAGAACCATCTAAAAAGTGAGACGCTTGATTCATCTGTAACAAAATCGACAATATCTTTCTTAACTTGTTTATATTACACAGTGTAAAAACTTATATTTACACTATCTATACTCATATTACACATTCTAAATTACTATAGTAAACAGGGCACTTCTTTTAAAATTCGTTCATGTTCTTTTAAATTATCATACCTTATATATTTTGATTATTTTATACACTCTTATTTAGCAATAATGTCACATGCGTCTACGTAGAATTTTTAAATTATAAAGTCATATTTTGCTACAACAGTTCTAAATCACACAAATAATTTTATAAATTATGGAAAATAGATTATTAAACACAAAACATAACGTCGCTGTTCAGACAAAAGTCACTAACCTTAAAAAAGTCCATTTTGAGTTGAATATGTCATTCAAAGTGTAAAATTATGTTCTTTAAGTGAGAAAAAAGTTGCCTAAATCGAAATTGTTTGTTGTTAGTGAAAAACAGTTATGCGATTTTCAATAAAATCTCAATAAGCATAAACCACTAAGGGCAGATAGAATTTATTGACAATTTAGGCAGATTTGTATCATCTTTTAAGTATGACAGTTCTCTTCCTAAAAACAACATTTTGTTTGCGTTTATGTATTTGTATAATAAAACATAAAACAAACATATTTTTAACCACAATATTATTGTAATTATTTGTAATATTTTCTTCCTATTACTATCTCTTTCGGCTTGCATTGTCTAAATTATAAACAAGAAAAAGATACTAAACCAAATTCAACCAAATCATTAGAGACAGGCCAATGGTAAATATCTATAGTGTATACAAAAATCATTGCTATAGTGCCATAATCCACGGAGAAAATATAGGAATACATTTGTATGATGAAAACTGAGACCGCGTTTCCTTTTACGCTGTTTAAAAAATGGCATAAAAATTTTAATAGTTATGTAAAGTATAAATTAAATATTAATCAGTATATTTTCATAAATGGTACATGTTTTTTTTTCTAATGCAAATCTACTTTTATACATCTAGTAAATGTTATAACTGAAACTCTCCAAAAGAAGAGACTAGCTCTTGTGCTTGGAGAGTGACTTACACTTTTATATTTATTTATTTATTAGAATTTATATAATTTTGAATATACAAGTACATAATAATACAAACATATGCTTTCTATCATGGTGTTTATGTCATAAAATAAATTTGGAAACCTAGTTCCGGTAGGCAATGCCACAGATAATAAGTTTACATCAGATTTTGTAAACAAAAAAATAAAACCCACAAATTCGTGTACACAGTAAATGCGATACTAACTATAAACATGCATTATTATAATTTCAAACTGGATAAATCCAGTTACAACATTATAGATAAGGGGCTTTATGCGCTTTCAACCACGGAACCAATAAAATATCTATTATCGTGATACTATGCATATTTGATGTCAAATAATAAATAATATGAATGAACCATAGAATTAGTAATAGTCCATAAACCGAATATCAAACAGAATGCGACTAAACTACTCTTAAAGAAGTAGTTTTACGTTTTGACCCATTAGTTTCTTTGTAGACATCGCTCAGTATGCAACTCCCGATTTGAATACAACTAAGCCGGGTTGTGTCATTTTAAAGTGTAGAAATACTTCTGGGATTTTAAAGAAACAGGATGGGATCACATTTCATGTGGAAATGCAAAAAAAGCAAATGCATGTTTAAGTAGCAAATGCATGCGTAAGTAGCAAATGCATTACTTAAAAATTAAATTATTTTTCCATCCATCAGATTGTCAAAGAAAAAAAAATGAACTTTGTGTTAGTGTTGCCAGGGTAGTAATTTTTTTGCGCTACTTTTCTCATCTAATTAGAGAACTAATGAAAATTGGACCTCTCGGATTGAACAACGCCGTAGTGGACATTTGACCGACATTATCTCTAAAACATCAAATATTATTTAAGATGTCATAAAAATATCAGTTTTATGTAAAATATTTTTTTTTTTTTTTAAGTCCAAATACATTTGTGTTATGACTATATTTTTCGCAATCTGGCAACATTACGCGGCGACTTCACGCATGCGCGCGGCGTAAGTGGGGCAAAGTGGGGGTTTTTTTCGGACACAGTCTGATGTATTCAAATATGATTTTTACGCTCCTTCTGGACTATTCTTAATTCTATGGAATGAACAATATTAAACACCAGCACATATGAGTATTAATATTATACTTAGAACATAAATGTTTGAAAAAGTAAAGTATGGATTTACTTGCATAGTTGTTTAGAAATATATATTTTTAACTCTTAAAAGACTATGGTAAGAGATCCCTTTGCACGCGGTGATGTAACATCAACAACAATTCCCTGACCTAACAAATTTGAACCACAATTTTATTTTTTTAATAAAACCGTTTTCAAGCTATAAATAACAAAATACAAAAAGACAAAGTTCAAAAACTCTACAAACTTACTAATTCATGTAAAAATATACCGAATAGTTTGAAAATGTACTCATGAATGCAAACATGTACAAAAAATGTACAGAAAATTAATTCAATCAATTTTTACATAAATATTAAATAAGACACAAAGTAAAAGCAGATGACATTGGTATTTTTATTAGCATACAAAATTATGTTGCGTCAATGTTAATAGCACAACTGATAATACAATTAAATGATAATAACTGAGAAAAAATAAAATTATTGTTTTCACATCGGAATTGCATGCATATACATAAATACGAAAAGAAGGTTATAAACAATATTTATTATTATTTTCAATGACAAAATTGTTGTTTTTGTATTCATCAACTGTGGTTTTCCTCAATTAATTAATCATAAAAATAATGCTATTATTCTATATTAATATTGCATTAATTCATGGTGATTTATCACTAGAAAATAACAAGAACATTATCATCACCATTTGATACATAGAAGCAAAATGATTATTAAATATTACAGTGAAACAAAAACAAACAAACCATCATGCCGTTTCCCCATACGGGAAGGCGGAGAGATAACCATTATACATATCCGTAAACCCATGTTTCGTCACCTGTTATAACACATTTCAGTAATTCTGCATCGTCGTTGACTTTATTTAGTGACACCTGAGCAACTTCCATTTGCCGCTGTTTTTGTTCAAAATTCAACAATTTCGGAACAACTTTACCTGATCCGCGTTTCATACCCAAAACATTCTAAAAAAATTCATGGCATGAGCCAATTGATATGCCAACAGCATCAGCGACTTCTCTGATTGTGATTCGGCGATTGTTCATAATCATTTCATCCACTTTTTCATCGGTTGTTGATGTGCTGGGGCGTCGGGGCCGTTCGTCATCTTCAACGTCTTCACGGCCATCTTGGAAACACTTATACTACTCGAAAACTCTTGTTTTACTCATAGCAGACTCACCATAGGCCTTTGTTAACATTTTCATCAAATTTCACACATTTATTCAATTTTTTACACAAAATTTGATACAAATTCATTTATCCATTTTTTTTAACAAACGAAAATCGCTGAGCTCATAAAAACACGTCTAACCTTAGCAGCTACCACAGACAAAGCAAACAATGCATACAGCTGAAAATTTTAGCATACTTCAGGGGCATGTATAACATAATTTTAAAAAAAATGACAATTGGACTCTCCAAACCCACGAAATTAAAAAATTCCCATTATTTTCTGAACACACCTCGTATAGTGTGCACACAAATCATTGCTCTAGTGCCATTATCCAGGGAAAAAATACGAGAATACGTCTGTATGAAGAAAAGTAAGACTGTATTTCCTCTTAATACAGTCATATGGTGTACAGAAAATCTCTCCAGGCCTCTCTGCGGCTAATTCCTTTGTGTCGTCCCAAGTCAGGTCTGCGTCCCGTAATTTAAACGTGAACTGCCAACGAACTGTTAGTCGTGGACGTCTGCGAGCAAGCGTGGTCAAGGTTCTCGGGAGGCATCCGTAATATATCTCTACATTTCTTACGAGTTTTACCACCGGATACCAAGTATTCTTCTGAGGGACCTTTTCTCTCTTTAAGTACATACAGAATCATTATCATCATTTACCTGTCCACACAGTGATCAATTCGGGGCTGAATGGTTTAAGCTAACTTAAACTTTGTCTTTAGACTTGTCTTATTTATGGACTGGGTGATCGACATACCTGTTCCGAAGTACCGACTGTGCAGTCACTCCTGAATGTGGTGGCGGAGCGGACGTACGGCAGGCAAGTTATCCTGTCTTGTCCGTAGGCCGGGTCAGTTGGGGACACGGCAAGGGACATGCAGCTTGGGTGGAGGTAACGGGGGGAAAGGGTTCTGCCGTAGCGGTCGCAGCAAGATATAGTGTTGCCGAAGTGAACTGGTAAAAAAGAATGACCTCGTTTTAATTTCACTATACAATAGTATTATCTTTTCTTTAAGATTTTTTAACAATGTACTTATAGTATTAGTTGTGTAGAATGTAGGTTTTATGGTATTAGATACTTGTTTAAAAAAATTGACATTTATAAAAAGAATCCGTCTCCATTGTTTAGGTGGGTTAGGTTAGGTTAGGTTAGGTTAGGTTAGGTTAGGTTTATTTTAACTGGAGTAGAATATAAAGATTTATTTATAACTATGCATTTTTGCTTTTGATTTAATATTTTGTCAATATTCTCACTGTATTCATATTATAAGCAATCTGTTTTATTATTTCGAATTCTTTTTTAAAAATATGAATCAGACAGAATTTCGTTCATAGGGTAATAAATGAGCGGTTGAAATTTTTTATTTACACTTTATATCACAACTTGATAAGTATAAAAGTACAATAAAACCTCGTTTTTACGTTCCTCGATTTTACGTTTTCCCGCTTTTTACACCTACATTCTCATTCAAATATTCCCCCCAATTAATGTTTTTTACGTTTTTCATAACCCCGGTTTTATGTCGAAATTCTTTCATAACTCATTCGATTTGTCAAAAGACATGCTGCGCGCCGCCGCGTGAATGAAGAATAAAATCGAGGTAAATAAAAAAATGTGTAAATTATTGTCTCCAAATAAATTCAAAGTAGGTGCAGTGTAACTGACCATTTTGTTTAAGTGTCTAATTTTGTCATTTTACTAAATAGTGACATGCAGTCGACGCATGTTTAGGAAGAATAAAGTCTTTACATTAATAAATTACGATGCAGAAAGTTTAAAAAATTGGCAATAGAAATATTATTTAATGTTATAAACATAAAAGGAGATAAGGAGAAAAGTGTGACAAAATGACAGTTGAAATTTTGTGGTGCCATACTAAAAAAAGTGATATCATATAAATAAAATTTCCCAATATTTAGGGAAAAAATTGTTGTATGCATTTTATGCAAATTCAATTTTTTTTTTCGTGTTTGCAATACAACACTGAAAAAATACAAAATATTTTTAGTTAAATCATTAGTTTATATGAATAATCCCCAATCATGGCAGTTCTTACAAATTTTCTGCAGTATATTTAGTAGAGTCTTGTACAATAATTATATTTTAGTGAAATTAATTTTTTTCCATACATTTTTCATTTCCTCACTAAGTTTTCCTCAGTTTTACACTTTTTTTGTTGCTCCCTTGAAAAACATAGAACAGGGGTTTTACTGTAAATCGTTTGATATTTGGGTTAGTTAAACATATTTATTTTTTTTCAAACCTGGAATATAAAGCCTTAATATAACCTATTCAAGATCAAATATATAATAATGTTGCATTTTTCACACGTCCATCGTTCTATGATCACGACGATCTTAAACCTTTAATCCGAATCTACAACAATACCACAAGACTACACAACATATCCCACTCACTCAGAACTGTATTTTTCATCTGTCCAGAGACTGCCAGTCTAATGAGTGTTAAGTTTAGCAGTCAAGAAAATATTTTTTAATCAATGTTTCATATCGGTATTTTGACATATTTCTACTTGCTCGTATGTAATAGCCGTAAAAATCCCCAACAAAGTAAAGTAATCTTGCGAGGTATTCAAACACAACATGAAGTGCTAATGCTAAGAATATTCTAGTATCAATTTATAAATTTAAATCAATAATGAAATCTGTGCCACTTGATAAAGATTACATTAAGTGAGATCAGCGACATAGTTAATTAAGAACCATCACTTATTTATATTCTGCAATTGGTAATTGGCTAGTGCCAATTGGCTTTCAATTGATTCACATCCTTAAAATAAATTTTGTGCAACGGGTGACACACAACTGACAATAATGTATCTTGAGGTATGTATTATTTCCTATTAGGTAATTAGTAAATTCAGGAATAAGATTACACCTCATGTGTTCCCTTATTGCAGTAATTAAATTTCTACTCATTTTATCAATGAGGAAGTTAATAGTCTGTGACCCGTGTGAGGTCAAGGTTGTTCTCTGTTAGTTCTTCCCATTGGTTCGTTTACGGTAAGCCAACCGGATATCCTTCACAGCTGTCACATCATTGGTTTGTTCATGTTTACATTTTTTTTTTTTTGCACCACAACAGGCCAGGACGCCTAATTACAGTGGTGAATTACATCACAGAGCACCCAGGCTTGAGAAAAATCACATTTTTAATTTTTGTGTTCTCACCGGGAATCGAACCCTGAACCTTCCGTGCGTGAGTCAAGCGTCTTGACCACTACACCACGGAGGCCGCCCATATGAACCAGTGACGTCAATCAAAGTAGTGAATTTTTATTAAATTTTTTTTTTATACATTTTCAAGAAACTATGCAGTACAATTTAATGCTCTAATTTTTACCGCGCGCAAGAAATCATTTTTTGTATATAATTTCCCGTAGGGCTGAAGCTCCCCATTAGTATGGATTAATATTATAAAGTACAATTGATAAGATTAAGAAAGGGTCTCTGAGATGGTTTAGTCACGTAGAACGAATGGACGACGAAAGAATGGTAAAACAAGTATATATATGGCGAAAATAAATGGTAACGTGAGGCGAGGACGACCAAGGAAGACGTGGCATGATCAGATAAACCAAAATCCAAAGTCTGGTCATGTCAAAAGCAGACAGAACCGACGGACATGTATGACAAGATGTATGAATGTGGAAGAAGCTAGGAATGTATGCCAGGATAGACGTGTGTGGCGGTCCATTCTCTCTGCCTACACCTACGGAGAAATGGCGTGATGGTAGTAGTAGTAGTAATATTATAAATGCGAAAGTGTGTTTGTTTGTTTGTGTTTCGATTCAATGTGAGACTAATAGCCGTAGAGGTGAAAAGTAAAATAGGATACTTATTTTTCACCCTGAATTAAAAATAATTACTATGAAAAAATTACATAATTTATCGACAATGAACATTATTTGAAAATGAGTAGGCAGTAGGTAAGGTGGGATGCCAAAAATAATCAATTTGAAGGAAATTCTTTAAATTTCTTTGATTAACTTGCTTTATCTATGATTAGTTTGGTTTGCTTTTGGTTTTGTAGTAGGATTTTGGATTTGTGAACATAATAACGATGCTACGTCACCATAGACAAACAGATCATCATATTTCTTCCATCTTGGATTGATTATTTTATGCAAATCCCAAATGTTATTTTTGTCATTTTTTTATTTACACATAAAATAATTTTAACATGCTGTTTTTAAATCAAATAAAAAAACAGATTACATAACATTGTTTGAAAAAATACGAAACACAAAAATATTTTAGTAAAATCAAATTAAAAAAAATCCCTAATTATTACCGTTTTTGCAACATTCCTGAAAGTGTACAATATGTACACATTTAGTGTGGTAAATTATTTTTATTTTGATGCAATTCCTATTTTTTCCATACATTTTTATACAATGTGACCGAAGCCGCGGGTAAAAGATAGGATTTTAATAAACTGGGACACGAGTTGCAGTTTAGGGAATAAATCCAGCTTGTTTAGATTTATCTACTGTACTCTATATTGTCTCTAAGTTAAAAATGATTGGGAAACTTACGCATTTTCCTGGTTGGAATGTAAACAAGATCGTGCTCGATGAACTGTGTCCACTGGGCAAGAGCCAGAGTCCTGTGTTGGTCGGGGGCGTTGATATCGGCTACCATCGCTGCGCTGATAGCCCTAGCCGGGGGAAGAGGTTTGTAGGAGTGAGCTCGTCTTGGCTGGAATCAATACATATCTTATTAGACGACCGATACTGGAATTCAACCTTCTAGGTATTTATCTAAATAAAATAAACTTTACAAAATCATCAACAGATGTCACCTATGAGAAATACTTAGATAATACCTTTTTCAGACTCTTTACCTGAGAGTATCCATCGGCACTCATCTAGGGTTCTGGTTCTATTTCACGCACAGAACTGTATTCTTCTTTACAGACATAGAATATAATAAGAATAAGGAAACTCACCTCATTGATCCCATCGGCATATTTGGGATGCAGCAGCCTTTTGAATCCGGTAAGCGCCTTTCCAAGGGAACCGCGCTTGGCATTATTGCAAGATCCGTCGAAGGATCGATACTTGGAGTTGATTCTAGTGGAGCTGCATGTTTGCTGGTTGAGCATCGCGCACTTCTCTCCCATTTCAGTTCCTTTCAGACTGAATGTGCTGATATACGAAGCGCATTCCTCGTCGTGAACTCCATATCTGCAAACAAAAAAATAATCCACTTATTTTTGGTAATAAATTTTTGCGGTCCATGGCCTCGTCATCCCTCATTACTACACCAAATGCACCATTTGCTAACCTTCTTTGCCAGAGAGCCTGAAGCCGATGACAATGCCTAAGGAGTTCCAATAATACGCTTCTCCGAGCCACCGCAAGGTGGATCCACTCACCCCTGTTCACACATTGACTACAAATGTGGAGACCGCTATAAGGACATTATTGTGCCCCTTACTACTTTTTTTATTCTCCCTTCCTTTCCTATTTTCACATCCCCTTTCCTTTAACATCCGGTGCAGCTAATCTTCGGGGTCGAATTATAGTTCTAATGTTTCAACTATAAAAGATATTAAGGCAGAGTAGTTACTTTGATAAAATTGCAATATCTCCTACCTGATTGAGGACAATAGTTAATATTCCAGCATTATAGGATTTAACATTTTGATAATAAATTACTAAACAATAAGATACTAATCCTAAACTATTCCACCCCAATGAAATCCTTAGTATATTCGGCCAACAATTTTTTTTTATTAACAATGACCTCTAAAATTCCTATATTTTCTGTTCATCTTTGGCTTCCGAAAGCTCGTGAACTGTATGCTATGTTGATAATAATCTTTTTTTACTTGAATTTTAATTTTTAAACAACTTTCATTTATGTTTTTCTTTTTCCTTCTCTTTTTTATACTTTCATAATTAACCTTACATATAATTGCTTTATAATATGGAAACTTCACTGTTCCATTAGAATTAAGTCTAATTGTGTAAAATATTAAACTGTACTGTATGTTTCCTAAATAAAAGAAAAGAAAATAAAATAATATTGTACCTTTTCCAAATCCGTAATTGGCCTAGTTTTTTGTTGTTGCTTTGTAAGTGTTGTTTAATTTTGTAAGAGTTGGTGGTTTCAATAAAATAAAAAGATAAAAATCATAATGAATTTGAAGAAATTTCATGCTCTAAGGTGACAGATAAATAATATGACTGTTTATAATTACAGGTTTTTTTATAAATGGTAATATTTTTTCTTCTGGTCTCTAAAAATAAGGGTGCGTCTTATAATCGAGGAAATAGGTAATACCGAATATTTAGAAAACCAGATAAGTTAACCCTTATGTGCACTTGCAGCACTGGACACATAAAACTCCAGGTGCCAGGACTGCCAATACAAAAGCGCAACACAGCGCCAACAATCGAGAAACTAAATTCAGACCCTCCTTGACCAACATCGATTCCGGTTGCCTTCAAAACGACATTGAGACTCACTCATAACATTTAATGTAAAATTGTTCCAATTTCCACGGTTAGATTCAAACAGTATTTTTTAGTTTTTAAGATAAGACGCATCGGACCATAAAATGCATCGCAATTTTTGGTATTGTTTACTGTGTTTATGATGCATTCACGATAATATTAATGAGTAAACTTTATATTTGTATTTATACGTTGTCGGAAACACGTCGAGTCCTAAAATATTCAGGCTCAAAAGCGCATGTCGTTACCCACAACATCAGATCTGAACAGCGATCCTATTAAGAAAAGAAAGATGAATGATATGTCTGTTCCCGGTGATGTTCGGATAGGAAATAGAGGAGTACATTGGGCCGCGTTTGGGAAGAAAAAAAATTGATGTGGAATGTGTAGTTTGAAGAAAGAAAAAAACCAAGGCCTTACTTATCATGCTCACATTGTAAAGCGAATGCTGCAATGATAAGAATAATTGTATGAATGAATATCATAATATTGCGTGATGTTTATTTTTTAATATGTACTTACTGCCTGAAGGGAGCCGTGAGTCCCATTGTTATAAAACCAGAATAAAATAATAATAAAAATACCTAATCAAACCTAAATAACGAAAAAAACATTTAAAAGATTTTATTTTCCATGTGACAGAATTTTTTTTTTTTAAATAAATACAAACATTGTAAAACAGTAAATAAATAAAATAAATCAATAAATATAATTAAATAGACTTAGTGCGTATTATAATGTTGTCATTGATTAATTGCAAAATAACAAAGAAATTAATAATTACATATGAATGATCGTGCCTTCAAATAAATTAATGAGTTAGGTACTACAAAAGATAAATATTTTATACCTATCATCGTGTTTGTAAATAAATAATATTTATCTTAATTACCTTTCCTCGATAAATCTAGATTGTAAAATAAACAAAAATTTTATTGATAAGAAAGGGAATTTATATTATTCTCATGTATTATTGAAATATTCCTATTCAATTAATTATATTTTAAAATATGTTGTTTTAAAGTTATAAAACACACTGAAACATCGTTTTACAGGTTTTTTTTTTTATAAAAATGATTTTGAAAAATCTTGGTACTAAAATTGAATTTAAAAAACTTTGAACGTTTATAAGTTCTCAGCGAGGAAGAAATATTAGAAGAATAAGAATTAGCAGTGACGATGAAGAAAGAAGTCCAATAACAGCAGATTCCATCCTTGGAGATCTGCAACTGGCTAATTAATTTACAAATCGTATTCTCACAAATGATCACAATGTAAAGAGTAAACAATTCCATTTTTTTAAATCCCCAATCGATTTTGTTCATAGAAACATATCCATCATTTTTTTGCATATTTTGCATATTTTTTGTGCATATTTTTTACACGGAATAGCGTGGAACTTATCCAACGTGTAATAAGAGGTTTTGATACATATTTTTTTCTAATTAATTTTAATAGATTGACATCATTTTTAGATTAAATATAACCGAGATGAAAGCTTAGGTCATAAACCTTATAAACGCCTGGATTTCAAATAATGCCATACTATCTGTAGCTTGGATCTAAAAAGGCCAATGTCGTAAATTGCAATATTGCAGTAGTAATTTTTCAGCTATATTGTGGCGTTAAAGTGAGCTATTTGACGTATTTTATAATAAATAAAAAATTTAAAAACATTACAATATATGTTTTTGAAAACATTACAATATAACAACCTATAGGCAGAATGCTGAATTACAATATTTGAGTTTGTCCAAATGTTTGTAGACAAAAGACTGGATTTCACCCCCTCGGGAGTCATCAAGTCTTTAACTTCACTAAAATCAACAAATGGAAGAATTGAAGAAATATGGATGTTCACAAACATAGGCAAATTGGTGAATGTTACAGTGTGTAAAAAGGGGCCACTTAAACCAGCCATTGACAGTTCATAAGCCCTGTAAATACCTAGACTTCCATATTCCCTTCCTTAAGGTATTCTCCATCCCTGTTGTAATTTGTTAAGAATGCTGAATATTAGTGTTTAAAGTGATCACTTAACCCTAGCCTAGACTTCTGTAAAAAAAATCCAGAATTTGTCTATAAGCATATGGCGCAACTTACTTGGTGCAGGCATTGTGCGCCAGGTTGAGGGAAGCCATGGTGATATCGAGCGCCCATCGATGAATGATCATGGCCTCGTCCGTGGGGTAGGCGTTGATCAGCTGGCCGTGTTCTGGGGTGGCTTGTTCCACTACTATTCCCGAGTTCATGAGGTTCTGTTCCAGTCTCCGGATCATCTCCACGGAAGTGTGGCCGAAGGCGAGACTGCCGTTGATGTGCTTCGCCTTGATCGGCGGTAGCTTGCTGAGCACCTTCTGGCTGGGGAACGGGTAGTCGTACATTGGCGGTGGGTACATTATATCTGAAAAACAAAATTATGAATATTTAAGGTTTGTCTGCTATTTTAAGTTTGCCTTAAATAAGACATTTGCATGAAATTTGATCTTTGTCTATACACTGGAACCTGTTTTTACACAAAGGCTGGTTTTCATTACCTAGTTGTGGTAATTATGCCGTGATATGATAGTGATAGTGAATGATCTTTTTATTATTTTTTTAAGTATTTTGATGGTCTTTTTAGTATTTTTTTAAGTATTTGATTTAAGAAAAAAAATAAGGTACAGTAAAGAATTTCTTTTTTTTTTTAAATCCCAAATCGATTTTTATACAAGGTACTGTGTGGAGCATCCCCATGTAAAAAGGGGTTGTAATTTTAAATTTTTTAATAAGTTTCTGTGCTGCACTGGCATTGTTTCATATATTATTATGCAGAAAATGTGATTTTAAATATATCATAAGCATACCGTATTATATTTAGCTAACAATGGAAATCTGAATAAATATGAATACTTTAAAACAGGGTTGTGAAAATACTACCAAACGAGGCAAATTTGGTATAATATAAGAAATGAGAAGATAATATCAGTACCTCGGAGGCAAACGGGTGCAAATCCAAACGTCAAATGTTCAACAAAAGCCTAAAGAATCTACTTTCTCCAACTTATAATATTTTTTTTAAATAATCTTAAAATGGCGAAAGCATGAGGTATTAAAATAAAATAAATGGATTTAAAATATTTAACATATTACAACAGAGATAGAGATCATTAAAGAAAAGATATGGAAGACCAGGCATTTCGAAAAGATGGAAGAATTGAAGGAATGTATGGATGTATGAACAAAGGCAGAATGGTGAACGTCAGTGTGTAAAGAAGCCACTTAAACCAACCAATGACAGATCATAAGCCCTGTAATTACCTAGACTTGCGTATTCTATTCTCAAAAATGTTTTTCCTCTCTGTTGGAATAAATTAAAAATTAATGTGCCCGTAAAAACTTTTGAAGGAATATTTTAAAAGGACTTCAAAATTCTAGTAAGATCCAATGTAAAACCGCCTTGTTGATATTTTGTTCAGTCTCAAACACTAAAAAAGTAGGGTTTTTTTATGGTTGAAATACAAAAATTATATCATGCAAGGATCATGCGTCAATAAAATGCTCGACTATCTTATCATTTCATGGCATAAGATACACATTATACCTTCAATAAAATTACACATATGTACATGTGTTTTATCTAAATAACAATAATCCCATAAACCAAAAGGAATTATACTATCTACCAAAATAGGATTTGCACTTCTATTAAGAAAATCACAAACTCTTGTCATGAATTATGAATAATTTAAATTTTCCTAACCTAACCTTACCAATATGACAATAATTATAATGTAAAACGATGGTAAAAAAGCTCTATAACCAAAATTAAGTTATGTACTACTTTCCTCTTAATTTTACAATGTGTCGTTTATGAGTAAAATAATGTAGGAGAATTATCGGGTCTGTATTAAATAAGAACGCCTTTCTCGAAAACCGCCATGCAAGATTCATTTACCTTAAATATGGATGTTAACATAAGTTGTGTCTGTTTTTTTCCAAATAAAGAGAACAAGAGGACGAATTACGACAAATTAGTCTTATTTGTTTTCTCTAAATAAGGATAAGCTAGCTGTGCCCACTACTAGTCTGTAAAAAAAATGTTTGCCTCAAACTCCATACGATTCTATAATAAATTAACTTTTGATATTCAGGTGTAGTAGAATCTGTTTCGTGTGGTTATGATAATTGTATAGAATTATTATTTTACCAATGTTTTGTTGCAAGGTATAAAATAAAAGATTTTAACTTACGTATTTTATCTGGAGTTCTTTATAACTTAATCGACATATAATTCAATAAACTAATGAACGCCGAACAATACTGTTTGAACCTAGCCGTGTAAATTGGAACAATTTAACGTTAAATATCATAAGAGAGAAACAATGCCGTTTTGAAGGCAACCGGAATCAATGATGTTCGAGAGTGAGAGTCTGTCTTAGGTTTCCGGTCGTTAGCGCCGTGTCGCGTCTCTGTGTTGGCAGGATTGCCACCTGGAGTTTGATGTGTCCAGTGTTGCAAGCGCCCATACAGCCCTTGCCAACAAAGACATTTAAGAATGTTGTCAAGCACAGGCTGTTTAAATGGGGTTATTATAGAGTCGTAGAGTAATTGCAGGACAATACAGCTTGGCGGTAGATTTGAGGTTTCTTATTTTATTTAATTTAATGTTTTTTTTTTAAAAAGATATACATATTAGCATTTTTAGTCGCGTGCACAGAGTTTTTAACTAGGGTAGGCAGTAAAAAAAAATTAAGATTTATAGAATATAAGTGATAAATCTTACCAAACAGTTTCCTTTACTCGTCACATTAGTTTGAATCACTATGTTGTTGACTTGTAGTTATTGTTAAAAATTACCTAAGCCACATTAAAAATCCAAATAAATGTTAAATTTATATAATATATTACTTATTTTTTTATATGATTTATAAAATATATTGTTACGAAATCTTTTTTTTTAAATTTATTATTTTCCACTAATATGTTTATAAATTTATATAAACCACTTTAGTTTAGAGTTATACTTCGACCGTTTTTGAGGTTATTAGCTCACTGTCAGTAATTAAACTAACTTTTAATTACTCTCGTTGATATTTATATTATAAAATATTGTATGAAAGAGACAGAAAATGCAAGAAAGAGAGAGAAAGAAGATAAAATGAATATAACGGGAATATTTTTAAAAGAGGATTCGAAGTTAAATATAATTGATTATTTATTATTTGAAGTTTTTGATTTACTAATTTCTAAACATTCTAAATTGTCCGAACCATTTTTATTGACATGCAAAATTTCTTCACCCGTTTCTTGATTAAAATCATGATGTTCGGATTTAAGATGATTTGCGAATTCCGAAAAATTATTATTACTGAGACATCTTACATGTTCTTTGATTCTTACTTTAAATTTACGTGAAGTTTTTCCAACATAGAAATTTGACCACAACCCGATTTAACCATTTGTATTATATGGTTCATTTTAATTTATTATTTGTTGTTTGAATTTATCGATTGTCAAATTGGATTGCATAGTTTTAAGTCATAGGTGTTTACAAGAGATTGAAGGAATCCTAAGTAAATAAATAAAAAAATTACAAATTCCTTTATTCCCTCGATCGAACACAAACAGATGAAAGGTGTCGAAAATGCCCACATCACCTACTTAACATTTCATTTTGAAGGCTTGTAATCAAATAAAATAATATATGCAACATAAAAGCAAATACAATATCTTTTTTAGAAAATTTTCTTTCAAATAGGAACCTTTACCATTTTGTTTTACTTTTCGTGCTCATTTACAAATTTGAAAAAAACTGACACAACTTATGTCAACACCTAATAGTATTGATTGTAAATTCAATGAATGAAAAAATGCGATTGAACAATAAGAAATAATATTATGTAGCATGTCCATGTTTGGCAAAGACAACTATTTACTGATTTCCATAATGTATTCTGTTGTTTGCTATAAGTAAATAAACGCAATTTGAACACACCAACAACTAAAACAGTATTTGTAACAGTTATCTTCAATATCAACAAAACTTTATTTCTGCAGTATAACTTTGTATAAACTAAATGTTTTTAGTAATTAGCTGACCGGTTTCGGGGTTACAATTCTATCATAACGCACTTTTTCTCTTACATGTATATCCTATGTCTGTTAATCAATCATTCAATAGTTAATTTTGATCATTTTTATTACATGAAGGTAACATGACCAGTCTTACGCTTCAAGATCTATGAAATATGGATTAGATTACATATTTTAGGTACTTGAAACTTGGTGTACGCTTTGGATCTAGATTTTCCATGAGGGGGGAGGAATTTGAGTTGGAAACACCTTGATGACTTTATCAAATATTTGAGATAGTTTGTTTAATGTAAAACAGATGTTTTTTTGTAAATATTAATGTGCTGTGTTATTTTATAATGATAATCTTCCTTTGTGTAATATTATTTGTTTATTTATTGAATTTTTTGTACATAATATAAATTGTACATTCGCGGGCTTATTGGCAAGTGGCAATTTCTTCCAATCAACCGATAAAATAAAAGTTTTATTTACCACATTTTTCGGACCGCAATATGCACTTTTTTACTTAGCCTAAATATTCTTTAAATTCAACTAAATTTGGGGTGTGTCTCATACTCCGATGCGTCTTATTGACCAAAACTTTTTGTTTTCTAAAAATTGATAGATAAATTTTGGGGTGTGTCTTATGGTCCGATGCGTCGTATCATCCACAAAAGACGGTATACAATTTAAGTTACAAAAAGTATTCAATAGAAAATAAAATGAAAAGTTAAAGATGAACAAAAATAGAAATATCAGTATTTGTATATAAATTACCTTAAAGCAATACTATTATTCAATGTAAAAAAGGAATAAAGATGAAAGAGGAAAGGAGGATAGATTAAGGAAGAGAAAGATTGACGTAATTTAAACAGAGATACTGTAGAAACATCTTTGATAGTGGATGGGAGATGATTTTACAGCCACATCGACACTATATGGAGTTAGAGAAGAAAGAGGAATTGTGCATGGGTATTAGAATTTGAGAATTAGAATGAAGAGGTAAACCATTAACTGATAAGTATTGAAAATTTTCACGGAGGTACATAGGTGCATTAGGACTATGAAGTACAGTGAACAGAAGTGAAAGGGAGTGATAGTCTCTCGGCTGTCTAATTTTGAGCTATTTCAGTTGCCTATGATAATCAGAAATGTGATCATATTTCCTAAGACCAAAAATATTTCTAAGGCATGTATTCCGAAGTTATCAGTTTATCGTTGTACTATATCGTAGTATATTATTTGTCCAAACTCAACACAGGAATTCAGTCCTATGGAGAGAGAGAGAATGTAGAGTAAATAAAATTAAATTGTGAATAAAAGAAATTAAAGTTAGTTTATTTTTAAGCCTTGCCAAAAGTACAGTCTTGTTCTAAAACTAGTCATCGGCATTTTAAATTTATGTTACACAAAATAATAAAAGAGTTAAATTATTTACTAAACACATTTTGTCTCATTCTTCGATAAATAAACGCCGCTATGTGGTGGGACTGAACTAAAATAATATTCTTGTAAATAAAATACTTACCAGCCGAGACTATGAAGTTCAAGGGATACGGCAGAACCGTACTGCCCAGCGTAATCCCGACCCATATTGCCCATAGAGCGAGCGCCGTCACTATAATCTTCATGACTTCTTCAAAAACACTGCAACAAAAAGGAAAAACTATTTATAGCGATAACACAATTGTAAACTAATCTGCAGTGCCCTGAGCACACGTTCACACATGTATCTCGAGGAAAACCTACCGACAAACTGACGACAAAGCCGGACTGTTCGAGTAAAGGCTCCATGACTCAAGAACATGATTAGAATGAAATATTGACTAATTATTATAAAACAAACATGTGTGTATGTAATTCTACAACATTGGAATATAATTATTTCTCTCCACATGCCCATGGAACCAATGTTTAATGCATAAGACTCCTTGTTTTGCATAAAACATAAGATCGTGGTTTTAACATGCGTAGACATATCTCCGTCCTTGTCAAAGAGGAAAATAATGTGAAGTTCAGGGAAAATAGTGCACCAGTGACCTCGATGGCGGCAGACCACAATGAAAAATGCATATAAATATAGAAAAAATTTCAATAAACAATGATTATACATTTTATTCTGTACTAAAAGAAATGTGCACTTTATTTTTAAGGCAAAATTATTAAAACACTTTTTTTTTTAAAAATTACTATGGAAAAAATTGTATTAAAAAAATCATATATTGTCGTTGCGCCGGTAATATCTGTTAATTGAAAATTTTGTTTTGAAAGTATTTTTACCTTCTCATTGTTTATATAATATTCCAACAAAACATGGCTTTCTTATTTAATATTTAAAAAAATTATACAGGTGTTCTTTAAACCCTGTCACATCCGAAACCACAATGATCAGTATGGGCAAGATGAGCATATTTTAAAAAATATTTAGAACAAAGAAATTTTTTGTAAATAAAATATTTTTAAAAACAAATCGTTGCTTACTTCTGCAGAAAAGTGAGGGGAACGCGGCGCAGTATCAGACTCCCCCTCCCCCTCCTCGTTTCTCCACAGCAGAAGTAAGCAACCATTTGCTTTTTTTGATATATTTTTTTTTTTAATTTTATTCGTTCTAAAAAATTATTTTAATGTGCCAATATGTCTTCTTGCTCATACTGATCATCGTGGATTTGGATGTGACAAGGTTTAATGAACACCCTGTATAATGTTTTTTTTAGTTTTCAATAAAAAGTCTATAATAAAAACAAAAACATTTCATATTCATGTTCTGAACAATTTTTAAAATGTTACTCAACAGATATTACTGGCGCAATGGCAATATAACGAATAAGTCCGGCCAGGACTAGATTTTCCTCCTCTTTTAATATGTGCATAGGGCACTTGAACGCATAAAAACATGAAGGTAAAATAGTAAATTAATCTTGGTAATAAAGTTAGTTTAAGAAACGCTGATTTTACGTAATGCGATTCACATTAATATGATAAGAAAACCTTTGATAACCTTTCTAAGATTCACTGAATTAATTGACGCATATCGATGTGAAGGGATCAATTAAACATGTTTACATGACTTGGTGGAAATACAAGAGTTGTTTAGAGGAAATTAGAACACAACTATGTTTTTAGATCACATTAATTTGTATGATGAAAATACATCAAGGTCTGTTTAGGTAGAAATCACTCATTTAAAATATAAATACTCGAAAACAAAATACTTTTTCAAAATATCTCATCTTTTGCTTAATGTAACACAATGTTAAGGCAAAGTTTGCAGAGGGATTTTTTTAGCACATCTTTGAGATTAGAGTTAAGTATGTACATACATGATGTAGAATTGTTTTGATTAAATCGGCATTCACAATTGTTGTATGCTGATGATGCAGTTCTGTTAGCAAGCAGCAAGAATGATTTGCAACAAATAGTCTCTAGAATGTATGATGTATTGGAGAGTGAATTGGTGATGAAGGAAAGTAAGTCAAAAGTGATGGTATTTGAAAGGGAAAATGCGGTTACTGACTGCATAATAAATGTAAACAACGAAAGTCTCGAACAAGTAGAAGAATTTGTGTATCAGGGAAGCATGTTTTCAAGAGATGGAAGATTAGAAAAAAATGTTGAAAGGAGAGTGAATGCGGACAACAAAATGAACGGTGCACTAAGCACAGTAATTGCTAATAAAAATATGTCAATCGAAGCTAAACTGGAAGTGCACAACTGAGTTTTAGTCCTGACACTTATGTGTGGAAGTGAAACATGGAACTGGCAGAGGAAGAATGAAAGCCGAGTGAACGCGGTTGAAATGCGATCTCTTAGACGAATGTGTGGGAAATCAATGTATGACAGGGTTACAAATGATGAAATCAGGCGAGAGTGTAAATCGAATAAATAGATTAAGAAAGGGTCACTGAGATGGTTTGGTCATGTAGAACGAATGGACGACGAAAGAATGGAAAAACAAGTATATATGGCGAAAATGAACGATAACGTGAGACGAGGGCGACCAAGGAAGACGTGGCATGATCAGATAAACAAAAATCTTAAGTCTGGTCATGTCGAAAGCAGGCAGAACCGAAGGGCATGTATGACAAGATGTATGAATGTGGAATAAATGTATGCCAGGATAGACGTGTGTGGCAGTCCATTCTCTCTGCCTATCCCTACGGGGATGTGGCGTGATGGTAGTAGTAGTAGTATTAGTGGGTTTCACTTCATACAAATTCATAATAAAATATATGGTAACTATAATAAGGAGAGTTTTATTTTATATTACATATTTTTATTTCAGAGTTTCTTGTGAGAGGTAATAATAATAATGTTATTTTTCTACAGCCGGAGTGTTCTGTACTGTGATTCCTGTTGTGGTGTATAAACAAAAAACAAGTCTCTTGGCAGAATCTTTAGACAGCTTCCTAAAGAATAACATCATAATATTTTACATTTGAAGACTTTTGCCCGGGAACGATAATACAAACATTATTATTTCTAAACAATAATGCTGATAAAACGCATCAGAAGAAATTTAAAGAGGGCACGTAATTTTTCATTATTATAATAAATGCATTTGATGAATATTTCAGACTTATATCTGAACATTAGCGGATAAAACACGGTAGTCCACTTTTTGGTGTTTTGAAGCTAAAAATGCAGAAATTATTGCAACGAGCTATTTTATACGTGAATAAAAAACCGATGTCCACTTTCGTCATAAAAACGTTTTTACAGGTTGAAATAAAAATCTGAAGTCTGTTTTGCAAAAAATCATCAGTAGTTCCAGATACGCTATTTTAATATGTACTTTTATTATCAAAATAATCATAATTTTAGTTTGAAAGTTCTTTAAAGTAATGATGTAATAACTTATACTTACATATAAGTTATTCATTTAAAAATACTTGGTACACTTCCGCTTATTTATTTGACCAATTAGCGCTTTCACCCTCTAATGGGCATCTTCAGACTGGTGAATATTATACGGTGTAAGGATGATTTATATAAAACTAAATGTTATCTTAAGTGTAGGTACATTTAAAAATAAGTTGAAAAATATACAATACGAAATATTTCAATGGAACAGAGTGAGACAAATTATTGAAACATGTGTCGGCGGTGTACTTTAAGAGAGGATTCTATTTTATGAAATACATTTATTGGTTTATTACAATGTACAGGGTCCAACTAAGGGGGCTAATAAGGGTGAGTTTTTGAATTATATCTGCTGATTTATTAAAATTCTATCGCTATTATTTTTTATCCTATTTATTTCTAAAAATTTTGATCTATCTAACTTTTGACCTTTATGTCCTACATGTAAAATTTTTATGTTTTTTGATTCGTCAAAATTATGTTTTAATTGATTTAAATATGATGCATAGTTTGATATATCGTTATTTAATCTATGTGAAGCTAAATGTTCTTTCAGTCTATATTGAATTTCTCTCCCGCTTTGTCCTATATATGAACCAAAACAAGTACATGTTAATTCCGCTTTTTTCAAATTTGTTTACCTGATCTTGTTTGGTTAATGTTTGGCCTAAAGATTTTATAATTTAAAACGAAACTAAAAGATTATTTTTTTGTAACACTTGTTTTATTTTATTGCTAGTATTTCCAATATAATTTAATTTTACCCACTTTTTATTCTTTTTTTTTTTTTCGTTCTTTAAAGATTGAAGTTATCTCGTTAGGTTAAATAAAATCTTGTTTTCTGAACATTTCGTTCAATGTGACTCCCGTGGTTTATCCTTTAAGGTACAGATATTATAATTGCTGTGATTACTTATTTATTGATTAAAGCCCACGGGGCTTTTACGTGGATAATTATATACAAATATAAATACAGATGAAAAATACTTGACAAATTTTAAATGAGATCGACTCTAGCTGACGATATTATTTTCTTGTCATCTCACGCTTTCGCATAAGCTATTACCCTAAATGCGTGTGCATAATACCAAATCTAGTAATACTGTGGCTTAAAGGAGATAATCAATGATTTATAGCGGTAAATCATGTATTAGATGGAGAAGACAAAGCGCGTAATCCGTGCAATGCTGGTAACAAAAACAATATGAGGACTGTCATCGCACATTTTATCGCTCGTTAACAACACCATGTCAGGCTTATTATCTTTTCTTTCCTTTGTTCCTTTCTCCTCTCTCTCTCCCATACATCTCCTCAAGCTCTATGAGAACTTTTGTGTATTAAGTCAAAAAACCACAATTTAGATATATGAGCATTTGAAGTTAGAAACTTCTTTATAAAATTGATTTTGATATTTTTAAAATTTTTGCATAACCTAGGGGTTTGGGTTATCTCTATCGAATAATAATAATATTCGGCTGATTTAAATAATGCCATTTTTGTGAAAAATAACCTCTAAGGCTCTTTACAATTGTATTTGTAAACTTACATTCTAACTAAGCTAAAGTTACATTTTATATTTTATAATGTAAAATTATTGAGGATATGACAAACTAAAGAAGTGAGATTTTAATAAACTAATGATATTTATCAACAATATTTTGAGTTTGTCCAAATTTTTTTGTAGACAAGGACTGGATTCAACTCCCTGGGGAGCTGTTTATATTAACATATTACAACAGAGATGAAGAACATTCAAGAGAAGGTAATATAGAAGTCTAGGCATCTACAGGGCTTATGACCTGTCAATGGCTGGTTTAAGTGGCCACTTTACACACTGGGTAACATTCACCATTCTGCCTATATTTGAACATCTATATTCCTTCGATTCTTTCATCTGTTGATGTTTGTGAAGTTAAAGAGCTGAAACCTTTATTTATGCGGGTGAGATTCATCTAATTGTTTTATTCAACCTACATACTAGGCAACGCCTGAAAATGTTATTTTTTCAATTTCTATACTTCTTCATGGACCAGGTGGATTTCTCAACAATAATTTGAATTTGTCCAAATTTTTGTAGACAAGGACTGGATTCAACTCCCCGGGGAGCTGTTTATACTAACATATTACAACAGAGATGAAGAACATTTAAGAGAAGAGAAGAGAACATTTAAGAGAAGGTAATATAGAAGTCTAATATTTATCATGCCAATGCATTAGTGTATCATTTCCTAATAATACAGTAAAGCACTAAACGTCTTTAAACTATTTTTATAATACTTTAGTGTTGTTATACCATTTAGTGGAATTTAATATTTTATTTTTACTATTACTTTGAAAAAGTAATAAACAGAGAAAAAAATTCTGAACAAAACTGTATAGGTACTTTTCTCAAAAATGTCTTTTTTGAATGAGAAGTTAACAGAGTTATCTTCAACTGCCTATAAAGAAAAACGGAAATTTTTGTACGAAAATGAGTATATTTGCATGAACATTTAAAGTATCTTTTTCGGTAATCTATAATTGAACATGTTTAGAGGAAAAATTGTATGCATTTCTGCTTTTTATACAGAAACTTAATTTTACTTTGTAGTTAAAACTGAAGATAAGTGTTAACTTCCCATTGTTATCGGAGCCATGATGCAATTTTATAATATTATTAATTTAGTACCTATGGTACAAAATAACAAAAAAGTTTACAAAATGTAAAAAAATGCACTGCCAGTGTTTTTGATCGGGAGCCACCTGCGATCGCAACTCACTTCTAATATACTTATAGCTTTTCACTCATAGAAAAAATCAATCACTTGTTATTTTATGATAGATTACCGTAACAATTGAAACACGTGGTTTATAAATATATATACCGTTATGGCTACTTTAAATTCACAAAATTTTTCCACAGGTATCATTTTAAAACAACACCTTTGAGGGAAATCGTACAGCTATTGAAATACGGAACCGTAAATTGACATGCTGAAGGCGAAATCATTAGTGATACCAGTTCGTGTTTACAACCAAGAACCAGTTTTAGATATTTACAAAGATGGCATTCCTTAAATAACAAGTCGACATTCTTCACTGCATTATTGTCAGATAATCTATATTCGATACTGATCTCTACATAACAATCAAGATAAAATAGAAACAGGCTGAAAACAGCCTGTATTTTAGTTCTGAAATAAAATTGGGTGAATTTATAATATATTTTGCATATTGAATACATTTTATCAATTTATTATTACATGAAATAAACGCCTAAATAATAAACAGTATAAATCACTTCATATTTATTTTATTTTATTAATTTATTGATTCAAAGTTAACTAGTTTACATAAGTGCAGTACAAACGCTGCTCCAAACCACTATTATTTTACAGCCAAAACATTTTTTTAATGCCATCCCAGAAAAACTTTATAGGGAAGTTCAGCCCTACGGGAAATTGGATATAAAAAATGCATTTTTACGCATGGTAAAAATTGTATGGCAAAAATTCTTAAAAATGTACAAAATAAAAAATAAATGGTTTTAATAAAAACAAACTACTTTGCATGACGTCGCTAGTTCTTCCGAATCAACCAATGATAAGAGAGTTGAGATAGATAGGTTTATGGTTAGTAAATTGACCAATCAGCAGAACTCTAGTGTGTTAAGTGAATCTACTTAATAATTGTGATTTTTTTGCATGACTTCGGTGGAAAGTAACCTTTATTGTTTATTTTAGAAAAAAAAAATAGAAGAATGGACTTTTTACACAAGCAATTCGTATGTACCTTTAAAATGTACAAATAAATATACATTTTTTATTTTTTTTTATTTATTCATATATTTTCTCTTACAAACTATAATTAATAATAAAAATAATATGACCTCCCTGGGATTACCCGTGCCGAGGGCACTTAACAATTTAGTTTTTTTTAAATATTTTTCATTTAAGAATAAACAAAGAAGACTAACATAATAAACAGAGATAATTAACAAAATGTTCGGACAGTTTTAAACACTACGTATTTATGTTTATAATTAATTTATGTACATCTATATTATTTTTATTACAAAACGCACAATGAAAGAACAAAAACCTAACATAAGGCAAATGAGACAATCCATTTTACTTCTACCTAGCTCCGCTATCCATTTTTTGATAGCCTTTTTAAAAAAAATCTCGTTACTAATTGTTTTAATAGATAGTGGAAGTAGGTTATAGATTTTAATTGAATAATACTCAAAATCCCTTTGTCCGAAAGTGGTACTAAATTGTATTTGTTTAAGTTGTCTTCGTGTTGAGGATCTAGTGATTATATTATTTGTATGTGATGTATTGTAGGGGTTATGTCCTTCATTTAAGTAAGAGTAGTTTTTGAATCTGTAAGTGAGTATTGTTTTAGCGTATAATATATATCATCAATTTTTTTATTTTTTTTAAATTTTATGTTGTTAATACACTCATCTTTTTATTTTTATACCAACTATACTTCATAACACTGTTCCTATATTTTATTTCTTTATATTGTGTTTTTTTTTTTTTAATCTATATTGTTTATATACTCATCTTCTTTTTTTATACCAACTTTACTTCTTAAGTCTGTTCTATCTTTTGTTGCTTTATATTGTATTTTTTCAATTTAATGTTGTTTATATACTTATATTTTGTAAAACTTTCATGTATGTAAAAGCCTTATGGGCGTGAAAAAATAATAAAATAAAATAAAATATATATATATTATACGCTATTATTATTATTTTTATTACGCTACATATAATTTGATCAATTTGATGTTTTGTTTGTTTTTCTTTTAAATAACTGATTCACCACAAAGACAAAGAAAGATAATTGTCTTTTTCTTTGTTCAAGGCGGGGATTGAACCCACAACCTATGGTTTCATTGCACCGTGGAGGCCGGCAGGAATGTCTTCTTTTGCACCCCCTGAAGTTACAACCACCGACCGTCACCGACTATGTGTATTTATTACTTACATTTTTTCCAACAAAACTTATTTCACTGCACAGTTACTCACTCAATAAATTAAGAAAAGCACATTCATTATTAGTTTTAGCATATCCATTGATCAATGAGCCATAATTTTATAATGTTCTTAACGATTTATTTTAATTACATATACGCCAGCACGTTCGAATGGACAATATTTAACTGAAGCGTTGTGTATTCTTTGTCTAACAAGATGGATCCTACGTTGAACTTTAGAGTCTTATTATCTATGCTTCCAATGGACACATCCCCAAAGGTTGAGATAAATTCTCACATACAACATGATAACCCCTAGTTGTATAAAATATTTCAGATAACGCAAATATAGTAAAATTTACTACAGCAAAAAAAAAATCATTAATGAACCCCCGCATCTTCCAAATTTATCGCCACAGAGGAAAAAAAAATGGAGAGTGGAATTCGAAAGTCTAGGCATTTACAGGGCGTATGACCCGTCATTGGCTGGTTTAAGTGGCCACTTCACACACTGTATAACATTCATCATTCTGCCTATCTTTAAACGTCCACATTTCAACATCGAAATGTTCACAGCTGGACGGATGAACACCTTTGCTGCCCTGCCCTACTTCGCCAAAGAGCCTGGAGCCTATGGGAACGCCTGAAAAGCTTCAACAACGCGCTTCTCAAAGCCACTTCTGCAGGGTGGATCCATTCGCCCTTGTTCGAGCGATGGCGGGATATGCTGAGACCACCATAAGTGCTTCAAATATAAAATTTTGTTTTATATGGTAAAATTGGCTCCGCACTATATAGCCATTTTACTGGAATATTTTAATTTTTTTTAATTCCTTAACCCTTCTATCTTTTGACTTTTGTGAAGTAAAACAGAGTTATCTCCAATAGGGTCTTTTCACATTAAAAAAAACATTATTATTATTATGGATAACTTATATAGCGCCATTTTTGTCATATAATACCTCAAGGGCGCTTTATAAAGTGAAGTGATAGTCATGTTATGTCTCGCCAGGTTAATGTAGTCATCATATGCTTTTTCAGGTTGGTTTAAAATTTTCTCCAGCGTAATTTTTCAAGTGGTAAGGTAAGTCATTGTAGTGTTTAAGTCCATTGTATAGTATTTTTGACTGTTACCTATTTTTAACTTTCCCCATTTAATATCCCAGCACGTCTTGCTGCTACAGAGCGCATGGACGGTTTGGATTCTAGTTCCTCGTCTTCAATTATGATATATAGGAGCTAGATTACAGCGCGTCTTGCAGCTATAGAGCGCATTGACAATAAGAAATCTAGCTCCTATTTACATTTTATTTATTTTTTATTTGACAATGAAGTTTAGAGTCTTAGTGATATTTTAAAAAATGAAATGAAAAACAAATTTATAAAAATAGAAGATAGATTACAATAAGTCTTGCAGCTACTGAGCGCATGGGCAGCTGGAATTCTACACCCCATTTACGAAATTTCGATATTTGATAGTTGATAACATTTACCTACTGAAGCTAGATTACTAATCGTCTTGCAGCTACAAAGTGCATGGACGAGTGAAATTATAGCAACTTAAAATTATCAATAAATTTACAAAAAAAACATCGAGTATAATAGTAAATTTTTCAAATGTTTTAAAAAGTTATTATGATATACAGGAGCCAGATTACAGCACGTTTTGCGGCTACAGAGCGCATGGACAGTAAGAAATCTAGCCCCTATTTACATTTTTTTGTTTGACAATGAAGTTTAGAGTTTCGAGTTAGTTTAGAGTTCATAATCCCTGTAAATGCATAGACTTCCATATTCCCTTCTTGAAAATATTTTTGCGCTATGTTGCAACAAATTCAGATATCAAAGTTTGTTCATCAACTCAAAACATCGAACATATGAGAGATTTAGACTTCGTAATACCGAGGTAGATAGAGGTAGTAGAAAAGTTAAACATACCGTTTCGAAACACACCAATGAAGATAGCGCTTGTTATCGCTCCCTGGGTGTTTTTTTTTATTGGCCTTCTAAAACTAAAATATTATACTTAAATTTATATTTAGTGTTTTTTTAAATAAAATACTTAAGTTTTTAATATACTTGTTGATTGAGGTAGATAATATCTAAACAAGATGGCCTGTAGATAGGTTATTTATCAAAATTCCTTCAGCGTGATTTATTATTGTAAATTATTTGAAGGTGAGATGGTTAGACTTACGCATTAGATATTTGTCAAGGCTAACAAAAAGTATTGCGGAGAAAATATAAATAATCATTTTTTATCCGTAACTAAATACAGGTAGAACAATGTGCTCAACTCTGCGCAACGAAACAAATAAAACAATGCAATACAACAATAAATAAACGATAACGACAGTATTTTGAGTATGTCTCAATCATTGCAGAAAAGAACAGGCAATCCTCAGTATCGCAATTTGCTAATTTGTACATATTAAAATATAGATATTTATCGATGTTTGATCTCTCCGACATGAGTAATATTTTGCTGTGGTCAATTAAGAAAAAACGAGTAACAGTGTTGTGTATTGGCAAAAATAAATAAAGGTTTCATAAACTTAATACAATTTAAATGCCAAACAGTGCAAAGGAGTTAGAAGGAACATACATTTTTCAGTACATATAAATAAGCCTTGTGCATAATAAGGTAAAAAATAAGCAACTTGTAATTTTTAAAAATACAATCATCATCATCATTCCCTTTCCGCACCTAATGGTGGATAGGGCACTGCATTGGTACACCAATCGCAGCATATCTTAGTGATTTTTGTTACGTCAAGGTAAGATGATCAGTCTTGAGCTTCAGGTGCCAGTCCAGGGACTATGAAATATTCTAGTGTTAAAACACCGTTAATATGAATATTTTATGTCAACCATGTCGGGAATCGAACCCGAGACCTCTTGCATGGTTAGCTAATGCTCTGACCACTACACCATAAGTCGACAATAAATATAATAATAATATTTTATTTAGTTTAGTTTTTTTATATTTTACTTTTTGTGCTGTTACATGTTCACTTAATTGCCATACTTACTAGTTCTTTGCTCAATGTACTATTATTGCGTTTCTTAAGATTATTTTTATTATTAACTTTTTAAAATCATTCTTATGTTGTTGAAATTCCATTTGTCGATGCGTTTTGAAGCTGCAAGACTTTTTGTGATGTTAGCTATCATATTATTTTTATCATATTATGTAAATGTTATCAAATATCTAAATTTAGTAAATGGGGTCTAGAATTTCAACCGTCCATGCGCTAGTAGCTGCAAGACTTGTTGTTATCTAAATTCTAATTTTATAAATTTGCTTTTTATTTTGTTTTTAAAATATCACTTAAACTCTAAACTTCATTGTCAAATAAAAAAATTGAAAATAAAAATGTAAATAGGGGCTAGACTTCTTATTGTCACGCTCTGTAGCTGCAAGACGTTCTGTTATCTAGCTCATATATATCATAATTGTAATATATCATAATTGGAGACGAGGAACTAGAATCCCAACTGTCCATGCGCTCTGTAGCAGCAAGACGTGTTGGAATATTTATTTATTGTACAGCGCCCTTGAGGTGATTTTCACAAAAATGGCGCTATATAAATTATCCAAACATTATTATTATTATTAATATGTAATAATATAACGGCGGCCTCCGTGGTGTAGTGGTCAAGACACTTGACTCGCATACGGAAGGTTCCGGGTTCGATTCCCGGTGAGAACACAAAAATTAAAATGTGATTTTTCTCAAGCCTGGTTATTCTGTAATGTAATTCACCACTGTAATTGGGCCTCCTGGCCTGTTGTGGTGCAAAAAAATTAAATGAAAAAAAATAATAATAACACAATTAAGAAAATTAGGGACATGATTAGACATTCTGAAAGCGGTGAATGGTTTGCTTCAATCACTTTGATAGCTTTGCTCCATAGAATGACAAGTTAAAAATTTGATGTTTTGAGTTATATTTATTTATATATACGCCCAATGGGCATTTTTAAGAACATATTTATAAATAGAAAATTATTATAAAGGAAAGTAGAAAGACACCATTATATATGGTAGACTTGGTGGGAGTGGAAGCAGGAGAGAGGTGTTTATAATTGAATTTGATTCAGTGATCGTTTGAAAGAAGACAACTTGCTATCAAAGAAATCAAGACTGGTATGTTTGTTGGCAGACCTAAGAATTCTGGGCATAGGGGAATGAAAACCATAGTTAGTTCTATGGTTATCGGTATGAAAGAGTAAGTTTTGTCTGACGTTTCTAGTTGGTATATTAAATTTTATTGAGCTCAGTAGTTCAGTTTTTAATGTATTACCCATTATATTAAAAAAGAACTCCTTTTTAATTCCACAAAGGCATAACTCTTAAAAATTATTGGTTTTCTCTTGTAAGACAGGCGTTTTCTTTAGGAAAACAATAAAATTAATCTATCAACTCCATAACTAATCAAAACATTGTGATAATTTGCTTCTTATTGTTTCTAAATGTATACAAAAAAGCATTGTTTATCTTTTAAATTTTTACGCACTATGTTTGTACTTAACTGTATATTTTTTGTAAATGCCCCTTGGGCGTATTGTAAAATTAAATAAATAATAAATAAATAATTTGCATAAACAACCTGAAACTCAAACTAGTAAGCATTGTGTTTATTTTATTACATTTTATTAAGTTTGTAAATCCACACAAAATGTGTCCTATAAGGGGTTAATAGAGCAATAATACACATATGTATTTTTAGAACTAGCAGTAACTACACTAATAATACTTCATTAAACCATGTTTTTAAGAATACATGACATTGGCTTTACTTAATCACACTTCCAACTAAAAAATAAAGCATATTTGTGATCTTTTTACATAAAAAACACTTCGTTTTTAATAAATCTCAGCATTGGTCGGTAGAAAAATTGGACTGAGAGAATTTTACGAGCTACCTACCACTGACAAAAAATGTAAACAAGAACTTTCTAGAAGGAAAGCCGCCCACCCAAAATAAAATCCGTTGAGGCCATTTGTATAATTGTAATGCACAAGATACCGATTGATTCCACATTGTAAACAGAGGATTTGTTTACTATAATCTCGAAATCAAATGCCGGCAAGTAATTAATTATTCATACTTTTGTAAACATGCAAAAAATGGCATGAAAAAATGGCATGTAAAAAATGACAAAACAATAACAACCCTGACATTTTTGCAAAGGAATTTATGATTCATGCGAAGGATTAATAATAATTGATGACTTACTTTGGATGGTCACAATCTTCACATTTTAAGTTATCCTTGCACTTATCTGAAGGCCCTTTTATATTCTTCAGCGCCGATTTTCCCTCGAGCACCCGTTTAAACAGCATAATAATAGTAATAAGATTTGTTGTTTACGACAAATGTCACGATGGTTTTGAATATTTGAGTAAATCGCCACGGTTGCTGTCGATATTTCTCTAAAGAAGCGATATTCCATTAGACTCGAACGACACAACGCTTCTGTTGGCTTCTGTTTGATGTTGCACTTTTGTGAGGCAAACTTGGTTATGTGATGTCTCCTACACAACTACAATAATTTTACCACTACATTCCCATGACGCCTAAAAGGCCGTAACTACTGCACAAATTTTCAAAAATTAAAATTCAATGTAAATATGCCTGCAAAAACATATTATTTTAGTATCCCATTACACTACCACACAAATGTATTTAGTATTTTACTGTATCTTGAAATATCTCTGTATTTTAAAATTGTACGTTATGGGTATATTTTTTAAAAACACTTTATTACATAAGAATACGCGCGTTGTCTTTAATTTTGAGTACAATTAATGTAATTATTTTACTAAAGTAATAAGCTTTTTTCAAAATTCAATCAAAATGTCAAAAAAGAAACATGTGAGTTGCCATTTGCCATGGAAGATGGAAGAAAGTAAAATCATAGGTACTAGGTACCCTAAAAAATACATCATTTTTGTTTTGTAGGTACCTTGCTACCTACCTATCCATTTTATCTATTCTCAATGTGCTTCTCGCGAAAACCAGCAATTCTTAAACTGGTTTAATAAGAATAATTCATTAATTATTAATAATAATCTAATCTTACATATACCATGAATTTAGTTTAGTTCAATAATTTTGCCATAAAGAAAAACATAATTTGTCTAAGATATATACGGCACAACGAAAATAGCTACCTCTTTTTTCGAATAATCAATCGCTTTTAGGCTCTTACTGTGGAGATACAATAGTACGCTTATAGAGGCCCTGAAATCACTTGCAGGTAGCAAAATGTGTTTATATTACCTTTATATTTTTTACTCACACACTTACGTTAAATACGCATTTGATACTTACAGACTATTTACAGTCACGGAACAGCAATTCATCAAAACTCGTGGCATTCATAGTGATATCTCTTTTACACTCAGCACCAAAGAAAGGGGACAGGACTAATACTCTCATTCACTTGATCATTATTTCCATTGCAAACTTAAATACTACTTTAAGAACACGCTTTGACCAGATGATCACTGCGTGATATTTCACGTGATCAGCGAGTGCAACTTTGATAGGTACTGTTTTATTACATAGATGCTTGTAATCAGTGGGGTAATAAATATAATAATATAATATAGGATTTGACATGAAAATGCTTTACGTGGAAAACGACAGATAATAGGTTAAATTGTATTTTTATATGCAATGTGTTCAAACAAATTAAAAACAATAAAAAATGATTTGATATTTGATAAATAGTATCCATATCGTACCTAGGTACTATTAGTATTTAATATTACATTGATTCAATAATACAGGTACACCTACAAACACTTATACTGAAATTAACTAATAATAATGGGGACCCGTACAGCAAAGGGAGTTATCAGAGTTTTTTGTATCTTCAATTGTCTGTAATGTGAAACTGAATTTCTTATTAGAAAATGTGTGTATTTTTATGATTTTTTATTTAAAACATTTTGTATTACATGTTAACGTACTTCATATTTTTACTAAAATATTCACACTATCGTTTCAAAGGGTTGATTTTACTAATAACTTTGTTATCTTCTCAAAGTAATCCGGCCCTGTTACCTCAAATGCGTAATTTATTTTAAATTGATGATTTATTACACAAATAGATCTTAAATGAGTCGCTGAAAAACGTTTCTAATTGTTATAATATAAAAATGGAAATAATTGTTTTGTTTCATAAAAACAACAAAAGAAAAAAATATATTCGTATGTAAAATGGAGTTTGGAGATACAACTTTTCTCCTGTAGCTAAATACCAGGAAACTTATTGATGTTGAAGCCAATAATTCCTCATTATTATCTAATTATTCATCGTTTTAAATATCATACTAAATTTTTATAATTTGGTACCTAAATTATAAATTGATAAAGATATACACAGTGGCTTTATGAATGGAAGATGATGTATATAACAACAATATTGTTAACATACTGTGGTGCTATTTGTGAAAACCTGTAATTGGCTTATTTGTTTTGTTTTTATATATCATAATTGTAGCTGTTGGTTATCCGAATAAAGAAAAAAAAATAGAAAAGAATAAAAAAATTAAAATATAAAATAATATATTGGCTTTGCCAAATATTACAAAAAATTATGTCTGAACCTTTAAACTTTTTCTACGTATTCCTACCTATTTGTCGATCTCCAAAAATATATATATAGAGCGAATGGCTTAATTAATCTACCTTAAGGGCCCCATCCAACGAATCGTTTTTAGTATTTCTCTAATTTCTTGCGATCAAAGCCTTGTAAATGCCTAAATTTCAGTATTCCTCTATATTCAGTATTCCTCAGTATTCCTCTATTCCCCCATAGACCTAGTTCCCGGACCCGCGTAGAGACATATCATATGTCTATCTTTTTTATGCATATTTTTTCCCCACCATAATGAATTATGACTGATAGCGAAATGTTATTAGAAATAATAATCGAATTAAAACCATCAAATAAAGCGTACAAATGATTAGGTAGCTTACCTGTACGTAACAGAGATGATCGAGGTACGCTGCATTTCGTTTACCAATGTAGTACCCTATGCACCATCGAAATCAGATAGTAATACGATGATGATGATGATGAATGTTATAGTTTTCAAGAAAACATTTTTTCAATCCAATTTCGGGTCGCACTAAATCTTCCTAATGTCATATATTACCTGAGATGCCAATATTTTTACAATATTCTCCTCGTAGTATTAATATATTATTTAGTTATTCAGATATTCAAAAAAACAACCAATTACAATTTGTAAAGCCCTGAGTTCAATTTTTAAATCAACAGTTTTTTATTCAATTGACTTTATAAAGTGAAATCAAATTTTCTCTGAAAAAATGTGTATCCATTTCCATATGCTGGTCCACGCATACTAATATTATAAATGCGAAGTGTGTTTGTCTGTTTTTTGTGTTTCTTTCACGTCGCAACGGAGGATCCGTTTGACGGGATTTTTTGCACACGGATAGCGGAAGAGCTGACAAGTGTCACACATGATACTTTATATTACGAAACAATATCTCAAATCCTGGAGAAACATGAAACGAGGCCCGGAGGGCCGATTGCATAATGCCTGAAAGGCCGAATCTTTCAACATGTAACAGTCGGACGTCGCTGACTGTTTTGATAGTATTTAGTAAAAACAAATTACAGGTTGATAACACACTTAGTTTGATGGACCTGTAACCGGTTTCATCGCTTCCGCGACATTGTCCCAGATGCTTTTTAAAAAGTTTACACACTACAATTTTGTTAATTTACTCGAAAATTGCCCGACTCGCACACATTATAGTGTGAATGAATTAGCTAAAAATCGTATCATTGACGATGTTGTAAGTTTGACGAAACCGATTATCTGTACCTCAAGTGTCAACTCATAATTTGTTTCAATAAAAATAATTTATTAATTACATTGAACTTCCACCAACAAATTTCAATTACTAATTTACATGCTGTTTTTATATGTGTATACCATTCGTATAAAAAATTGAAGTATCTTAATCAGCAACGAAAAAAAAAATACTTATTTCAATAATTAATAAATGTCCACCACTAGCAATCAAACCCGAGACCTCTTGCATTATAAGCAAACGCGCTTATTACCAGAGGACAGGGATTTTCATTTTATAACACACTGAAAATGCGCACATTAGATTATTTTGTAAATTAAAAGAAAACTGAAATATTTATTTCGGTTATTTTAGGCATTTTTTTTGGATCGATTATTTTATAATAAAAATAAGCAAAAAGCATTATTTATTTATTAATTACATTATACATACATTTGTTAAGGACAGAGATACAGTTTATAGCGACACAATCAGGAACGACCCATGTCTGTGAACTTGCTCCGACTCGCTAGAAAATCCGTGTTGAGTCGGGGCACTTGTAATGCATTTATAACCATACATTCACACACATATATACATTCGCACAAACATATTTATATTATATTTTATAGATACATATACATATATATTCAATTTATACACATCATTGATATTTTATACATTACTACATTTTACATTTATAAAAATATATATTAATCATTTACCAGTTAGTCCACATTTGAACGCAGAAATCCATTCCATTCATGATGGTTGCATGGTTTCTGGGCCCCAAAACATTCAATCTGTTACCCAAATAGTTCAAAACCATGACCCGGATTCAATTTGATAAATTTGTAAAAAATTGGTTACTGGGTTTAGGTCGAGAAAAATCGTCAAATTTACTCAAAATACATTCTAAAATAATAAATGGTATAAATTAATATTAAATAACTGTATAGTAAATTATTAACTTGTAGGTAGTAATGTTATTGTTTATTTTTGCATAAAAATGTCTGCTTTAAAATAGGTTGTACCTAGTTAGGCAGACTAGACATGATCTAGAGAATCTATAACCTAAGTGTGTATGTAGTAGATAAAATTGATTATGATTGTGATATATATAATACCTATATTTATATATTTATTTTATTTTTTTAATATTGTCGGTTAAGTAGGTTCCAGTTCTTCAGCTGTTTATTTTATATTATTTATGGTAACACAATTAGCGTCTAATCTCTGATTGGCTGCGGACTGCTATTTGAAAATCTTCGTTTGTTTTGAAAACATCGAAATATCCGTTTGTTTCTGTGGTCGGTTCCGAATGGCCGCTGGAAATATTTTTATAAGTTTATGTGTTGCTCTTTACTAATAATTGTATCCGCTATTAGCCTGAAAATAATTTAAGATTACATTCAAACCTACTTAAATATGTATTTTCAGGTATGTGATAGTGTAGTGTTTTTATTCGTGGTTAATTTACAGATCTTTGAATTCCTGTCATGCGATCGTTTTTTTCTTCATATTCAGTTAACACTTCAAACACAAATTTTACCCTCAATTTAAATCTGTCGTTACTTTTAATATGTTTTCATTTTTCTTTAAATATTAGACCAATAATTTTGTGGGTAGATTTTAGCATTATTGTTACTTAAGTGGGTTTTAGAGACGATTGATTTCCTACAAATATTGAAATGCCATTATTTACATAATGTATGAACTTTCGTTTAGGTGGATAATACACCGGAGATAGTTAGAAAAAAACGGATCGATAAGGAAGCAGCAGATCAAGATAATCCAAAACTAATTCTCAAGCCATTTTGTGCACCTCCTTTAATAACTTTTGAAGATATTTGCATAAACACAAAAACCGAGAAGGTTTTAGACGTATTCAACCCTACAACTGTACCCCTTCAGGTAATTCAGATCCTTTTTTTAAATCTTTCACAATGTAATAATTATTTATTATATCCCTTTTTGCTTTCCTTCCTTTCTTATACTTATCCTCATTTCCGTTTTATAAATTTTGATGCTTCTTTCTATTTTTTTAATATTGTTTAAACCGTTATTTTCTTGCATCATTGATTACTTTTATTTATATCATACCATATTCAAATTTTTATAACAATTACTTTTTTGTGTTACTCTATTACATACCAGCGCCCTTGAGGTGGTTTTTACAAAAATGGCGCTATGCAAATGATCCACTAACTAACTAACTAACTAACCATCACGCCATTTCCCCAGAGGGGTAGGCAGAGAGGATAGAACGCCACACCACTCTGTCCTGGCACACTTCCTTTGCTTCCTTCACATTCATACATCTTCTCATGCACGCACGTCGATTATTCCGACTTTTCACATGACCACTTTCAAGAATTTGTTGTACTTGATCATGCCATGTCTTTCTCGGCCTTCCTCGACTTCTACAACCAGACACATTCGCATCATAAATCTTTTTAGCCGTTCTTTCATCATTCATTCGCTCCACATGACCGAACCATCGCAAAAGACCTTTCTTAATTTTGTCGATAATGCTTAACTCAGCCTTGCATTCAGCTCTAATTTCGACATTAGGGCACCTATCATACATTGTTTTTCCGCACATTCGCCTGAGGGATCGCATTTCAACAGCATTCAGTCTACTTTCGTCCCTTTTTTTCCAACTCCATGCTTCGCTTCCATACATTAGGGTTGGTACCAGAACTCCATTATGAACTGCTAATTTAGCCTCTTGCGATAGACACTTATTTGCTACGACAGACTTTAAGGCACCATTAACTCTGTTACCGGCACTAACCCTCCTTTCAATATCCTTGTCCATATTTCCATCTCTAGTAAACATACTACCCAGATATACAAATTCTTCGACCTGTTTCAAACTATCTCCATTTACTACAATCTTACATTCAGTCATAGTTACATTTCTTTCAAAGACCATGACGTTCGACTTTTGCACATTCATTAGCAAATCACTCTCCTTGCACACTTCGTAAACCTTTGTAACCAAGGATTGCAGTTCCTCTTCGCTGTCAGCTAGGAGGACTGCGTCATCGGCGTACAGAAGGCAACTGACAGTAAGATTACTCATTTTCGCTCCCACATCCATACTTTTCAATTCTCTCATACATTTATCCATGTATATGTTGAATAACCACGGTGACATTACACATCCCTGTTTGACTCCTTTAGGGATGTCAAACCAGGAAGTTAATGACCCATTTACCCTTACACACGCTACACTATCTTTGTACAAGGAAGCAATAGCGCGGACAAGGTTGTCACTCACTCCATACTCCGATAGAACCATCCATAATTTTTTCCTATCAACTCGATCAAATGCTTTTTGCAAATCAACAAAAGCGCAAAAAAGCTTCTGGTTTTTCGCCAAAAACTTTTCTGTCATATTGCGTAATGCAAATATTTGATCCAAATGATCCAAATATAAGAATAATATCTGTACCTTGGAGACAGACAGATGCAAATCCAGAATTTGATGAAATGACATTTCGATTTTCGTATCCAGTTTATGAAAATGTCTATTGATTTTGAAAAAACTTAAGTCTTATAATGAATGAACCAATGTATTAAGATACTGAATATATAAATTAATGTTATAAATTATTAGAAATCACTTAGAGAAAGTAGATTTTTTAGGCTTGTGTTGAACATTTGACGTTTGGATTGAATCCATCTGCCTCTGAGGTACAGATATACATATTCTATTAATTTTATTATTTTCTAAATATTATTCTTTAAAAAAATAATTTCTGCTCCTAGTAATTAGTAGTAATTAGTAGTAGTAGTAATTATTATTACACAAATAGTGTAATCATTTATTTTTATGAAAAGGATCTTCACCGACAAGCCATATACATACATGGCTTAGTGAGTTCTGTAAAAAAATAATATGTATAAACGTATATGTGAATATTTTTTGAATATGTAAATAATTGAAAAATATACAATTTACATTATGTACAACTGCATTATTTACTGCAGTATTTCACTGTTTCTGGAATAGGATCTGAAGCGCAAGACTGATCACCGTACCTTCCATGTAACAAAAATGATCCAGATACGCCACGTTTATGTTGTGAAATCAATTTCTTTTCATGTTCCAAAAGACTCAAAATGTAAAACAAATTTTAAAATAAAAATAACTGCACATATAAATAGTGTAGCGAGAGATATTTTTTAAAAAGTATATGTAAATCTAAACACTTAATACTATATATAATTGGTACACATATTATTTATATTTTTATGTATTTCATTGCTTTATATTGTTTTTTTATTATATATTATACTATATTATATTTATGTTTAAGTAACATGTATTCTTGGCACATATATATACTTTATATTTGTATAATAATGATTTTTAATTTCTTACATTTGATTAGCTAGGCATCTATAATTTAGTAGTTTTAGTTTTTCTTTTTTATGTTATTGTTTTATTAGTATAGGACTACTTATGCTCTAAAGATAAAAAATCTCTATCTTAGAACAGGCTGAGCCATGTTAGATGGAGACTATAAACAGAGAATACTCCGTTTTCATTTTACATTAATTAGTTTTATATAGATTCCCTGTTATTAAGTATGTATACTAATTTTATGCAATAAAATTATAAAATAAAATTGTCATCAGAAGTCAAAATCTGATATTTATTCAATCTTCTAGTTCTGATAGCAACTTTTGTTTTTATGCCCCAATGTCCAAAATGTGTAGATTAGTCAATTCATCACACAACTTGGAATTCTTTGGGATTTAACTTATGGCTTTTCGTAGATCTCTTCGCGACTAAAACAGTGTGGAAGGAAGTTTGATTGGCATGGTTTAGCTCGAAGTCTTATGTCTTTCGTTTTTATGAATATATTGTATACCATTATTGTATTGCCTTTGTTTTTCTTTGCTACATAATTTTATGTTCTTTTTGTTCAGTTTCTTGTATTCGTGTTTCTTCATGTAACTGTTGTAATTGGCTTAGGCCGTATATTTAATAAATGAAAAAGAAATAGAAAAACAATTAAATACAAAATAGGGCAATGATGATAATACTGGAAACAAATATATATATTAAAATGGCGTAAGTATAGCCTGTGAGCTCGCCAATACATGACAGATGACATTAACATAACCATAGAAAAACATAGCAGTTGAGCTCTCAGAAGTAAAGCAACGTGAATGCAGCAATGCTTGAACTACATGTCAATAATATTCTAATAATAAATAATATTATTTGGCCATACGGAACTTTAAAGCACACCTTGGTTTAATTACTAATAGTATTTTATCGGTTAGGTAGGTGTATTTAAAAAAAATGTTGCGTACCTGAAAAAAGCACAAATAATTATGTTATTGTAAATGATGTCAGTAGCGACACTCAGAGAGTGGCTTTGTGACGTTTTGACATTTTTTATAAGAAATTCATGGCGTAGCCGAAATACTGTTATAAAAACGAGGATGTTTTTGTTGATTGACGTTAGCAGGCGCTACCCAGGGGCGACTTTGTGACGTGAGAAATTATTTAAAAAAAGAGATTCATGGCGTAGCCGAAATATTGTAACTAAAACGAGGATGTTTTTGTTGATTGACGTTAGCAGGCGCTACCCAGGGGCGACTTTGTGACGTGAGAAATTATTTAAAAATAGAGTTTTATGGCGTAGCCGAAATATTGTAATTAAAACGAGGATGTTTTTGTTGATTGACGTTAGCAGGCGCTACCCAGGGGCGACTTCATGACGTGATGAAATTATTAATTTAAATATTTTTTTTCATTTTACATAGCGTAGCCGAGATAAAAAATTGCGTGGTGTTTCGAAATTTAACCGTGTAGGTAGCCACCTAGTTACAATATTATTTTTGTATTTGTATAACTCCTGTTTTATAATTTTTATGTATTTATCGCTATAAGAATTAAACTAAAGATAGTTTTTACTTTTAATCGCTATCCGTTTTTTAAATTATGTTTGTAACACTCAGTAATATTTATTTTTCAAGTATTCAATGTTATTTTTGCATTTTAATTAATATTGTTAATATAAAGCGTATTTTTATTTATTCGAATTTACTAGACTGTTTTATTACAAAAAATAAAAATGCATATTTCTCTATGTATTTTTCTGTTATAAACAATCTATTAAAATAATACACATCAAATTTCCATTGTCTGTTGATTTTATTTGCAATCTTCTTTTTTTTCGATGGTCAAAACTCTAGGAAATTCAAAGACAATAAAATTTTTACTGTCATATATTGGCGAGCTCACACGCTATACATAGCCCATTAAAATGTACTAAGAATCCATAAAAAAATAGTCTTTCTCACAGTTTTTGTTTTTACCCGCTAAGCTTCTATTTTAGAGGCTTGTCAGCAGGTGGGAAAGAGGGGATATGGAAGGAGGTAGTGAAAAATTCACCACAACACCTTGACCAATTGAGAAGAAAATCTTTCATGGATTTTTTTCTTACAACTGGCGGGAATCGAATCCGCGAAACCAGTTTCACAGTCGGCCGTCTAACCAACTGCGCCACGACGCCGGTTCAAAGCAAGAATTAAAATATAATGTTGCAATTTTTATTCATAAAATAATTAAGGGGTTATATCTTATTCTTAGGGGGCTATGCAAGCTCCTGACGTCACTGCAACCTGTGAAGATGTATTGTGACTGAAGATTTCCGGTTTGCTTGCGATCACACGCGGAGTTATTTCAGAAATACAAAACTTTAAAGAATCATAGCACTGATAATACAATACAAAAAATTGAATAAAAAAATTTTTAGCTTAGTTTAATAGTCTATTAAAAAATAATAAATACAATGTTACAATTTCAGTTATGTTTTGCGAAGCTCCCCCCAGTGGAGCTCGGCTTGGAACTGTCCTGGAGGGAGGCTCGAGTAGAGCCGGAGGCTTCCGTGCCCCTACTGCTGTCCTGGTGTCCGCAGACTGCCGTTGCCCAGAGGACAAACCTCCAGCTGCAGGACCACAGGAAGGGGCGCTATGATGTTGTCATCATTTGCAAAACCTTGGTAAGCTTACTAATATTTAATATTACAGATACTAAGAACTTTTCTGAGATAAGGTGAGAAGTCTTGGCATTTTCAGAGCTTATTACCTGTCATTGGCTAGTTTAAGTGGTCATTTTACACTCTGTGTAACATTTACCATTCTGCCTACCTTTAAAAATCCATGTTTCTTCAATTCTTCCACCTGTTGACTTTTTATTATTATATTTGATTTATTTTGTTCTATGAGTAATCATAGTCTAATATAATGTTCACCTCATGGTGTAATGGTCAGGGCTTTTGCTTACCCTGCTCGAGGTCTCGGGTTAGATTCTCGACGTGGTTGACATGAAATATTTAATTGGATAAGTGTTTTTACACTAGAATATTTTCTAGTCCCGGAGGCCTAAATGAGTTTTAGCCGAATTTTCTAGCATATATTTTTATATGTTATTATGAAATATGGTGTAATACACAATTGCAGAATATAATATTTTAATGTTTCTTATTTCAGGTCAGTAAGAAACTAAATCAATCAAAAGCCAAAAGAAAATTAGTTTCCAAAGTAGCTAATGCCAAGAACAGTCCCTTCACTAAGGTGAAGCGCCTCTCTCCTAGGAACAAAGTATACTCTCCTCAGATGGAGAGGACGAAATTCAAAAACTTTGTCAAAACAAACTCGACAATAGTGAAGGATATTTCCGTAGAGTACAGAAGTTCTCCCGCTTCACGCGTACACCGAGAACTTCCGAACTACACTGAAGACACAGTGGAGCTCCGTAGAGAGACCTACCTCGTCCAGCAGACTGATTATGACAAGGAGAATGAGATCTCCTTCCCTCCCAACTATGGAGACTTCAGATCCAGCAAGCCGATTCCGAACCGCTTCAGCCCTCTGTCAGTGCTCAACGCCATCGAAAATATGGAATTCACTCCCTCCAGGGTGTCACGCAAATATTTAAATAAATCAAATCCTATTGTTATCGATAGTAGTGACCAAACATTTGACGTGACTTCGGAAAATGCCATGAATTTTGCCACCGAAACTAAACATAAAGCTGCGTTAACTAACGATCTCGACGCATTAATTGACAACCTCGCATTCACTCCGGTACAGAATCATCCCAGGCAGAGTAGAGTTAACAAGAATGTGCAAAGTGCTAGGCCTGCTCTGCAAATATCAAATAGTCCGGATTGGGCCGATATACATGTCGAAAATGTGAAATCTGTGACAATAAATAATCATTACGTTTTACACGAAACTGATGAAAGATATAGTAAATACTCGGAAATAAGTGAGAATATCGAAAATATTCATCCTAATATAAAAGTACCTTCTGCCAATTTGACTCATTCCATTATTGACCTGTGTGACATTAGTACTCAATCTAAAATAGAGGATGCATTAGATTCCTTGCGTTACACTTGTAAGCCCAGTATACGTATCAATGGAGTAGATACCGAAAACTCCCAGATCCACTATTTTGACAATGTTTCGCATATCCCAGATAAGCCTAGCGCGGAATATTTCCATTTCACACCCGACACCAAATGTGATTTGAACGATTCTCTGCAGAATTTCAACCCCAAGAGATGCTCCACAGAAAGGAAAGATTGCGATCATTCTTCCTGCAGATCTACCAATAACCGAGTTTGCAAAGACCTGTTTGTGGGATACTCCCCGGGAGACGCGTTCAATGGAACTTTCGGGAAGCTAAGCTCCGACACTTACGTTAAAGGAGACTCTCCGATAGTCCCTATAGAACCCAGCAACCAAAGTTCTCCGTATTCTGTGAATGGGTCTCCCCCCCCTCCCCTGCTTCACCCCCCGCCGAGCCGTCCTATTCCGCGCTCGCTCCATTTCTCCGAGAGTATTCGGAGTTTCAACGAGAGGGCTGACTTGAGAAATACCATCAAAGAGAAGAACAATTTCGCCGGAGCTAAAGATATCATGGAGGCCAACTTGTGGCAAAAAACTCCTCCTCGGCCCATCAGCCCTTCGTCCTTGGCTCCCATTCCCGAAGAGACTACATTCCTGTCTGAAATAAGTATGGCTGACGTTCAGAAGAAAAATCACTGCGATACTTTTGTTGTGAACAAGACATTCGAAATTAGTAAGCCGCTACACAACCCTCCGAACAAATGTGCGAGTGTTGAAAATACAAGGTGGATGAAGTCGCATTATGAACCCAAACGGAGCGTCCAAGTATCCAGGACATTTACTAAGGAGCAAACGATAGAAAAACGTGACTGTAGTAAAAATTCATCTAGTTTTAGCCAAGTAGTGTCGGATGAGACTTGTAATTACGTAAGCATTAAAACTATCGCCACCACTGTTGATCCATTTATGTCCGCAACTTGTCTATATGACGAAACAGCCTACAATGAACTAGAGAATGAGCTTAAAATGTGGTTAAATTATGTACTATCTCCCCCAGCAGACCTCGAGACTAATGTGGACAGCAAGATTGACATCGGTAAGGCGTGGCTCGAGATCCGCAACAAGGCCGCTTCTCTAGCCCCCACCAAGGAGCAGGTCTCCTCCAACTACCATACTTCCCATAGATTAGAGAGCCTCAGGAAAGCTGCCAAAGCGTTCATCAAGAAGCCCGAGATTGTTACTGTTTTCGATAAAGTGTCAAATCAAGTAGAGAAAAAATTTCTCTCCATCAGGGCCGATAAAAATATTCATCTCGACATTGGATTGCAGAAAATTATTTTAAGCATATTACTCTGCTACAATCCTCTGTGGTTACGCATCGCGCTGGAAACGGTGTTCCAAACTAATATATCCCTTAACTCCAACGATGATTTAATGGGTCTCTCTGCGTTTATAGTCGAACGCTTGTTCAAAGATCCGTACACCAGTACCAAACACTCCTTACCTAATGTGCACTCTCCGCAATATACGGAGAATGTGAAAAAATACACACTGAAGAAATTCCTGTGTTTGGTTTACTTTTTGGATAAAGCCAAAGAAAATAAAATAATTCCTCACGATCCCTGCTTGTTTTGCAGAAATGCTTTGTACAAAGACAGTAGGCAGATATTAATTCAGTTTACTAAGGAAACATTATCAGGAGTTGGGGATATAACGAAACATTTAAAACCGACGGGTTATATTGTAACTCATAAGCAAACCTTCCTACACGAATTCAAGTACGCTGTTCACAACTTAGCCGTGGATCTGAAGGACGGAGTGAGACTGACTCGTCTGATGGAAATCATTCTAATGAAGGAGAACTTGTCTTCGGGTTTGAGAACTCCACCGATATCCCTTCTGCAGAAACTGCACAATGTAAAAATTGCTTTGAATGCTCTCGAGTCGGCCGGCTTCGAGATCGTAGGCGACATTTCAGCCAAAGACATTGTGGATGGCCATCGAGAGAAAACTTTGTCTCTGTTATGGCAGCTCATCAACAAGTTCCGTGCGCCGCTCTTCTGCCAGTCTGCTTTGGTTATCCAGAAATGGTGGCGCAGGAAGTGTGTCGCTATATTCCTTAACAAGCGAATAGAAAATAAGAAGAACCTTCGTTTTTACAATGCAGCTACCAAAATACAAAGTTGGTGGAAGAGTATCATTACCCGAAAGTGGTATTTGAAACGACTCGAGTTGGAAACTAAAGCTGTTATTGTCCTACAAAAGCACTGGAGAATGTGGCGTTGTAGGAATCATTTTACTCGATGTAAGAAATCTGTCTGTATTATTCAAAATTGGTATCGTAATGTGATGCTTGTCCGGAGAGCTAAGAATTTGCTTCGTGAAAATAAACTTACTCTTGCGGCCACAACGATTCAAAGGCGATATCGTCAAATAAAACTACAACAGCAATTCCAACTTCGTAATGAGGATAGGAAAAGATTTTTGCAAATCAAAGCATCCACTATTTACTTACAAAATGCTTTCAGGGCGTATACAGCCATGAAGAAAACTAGACAAGTTTATGTCATTCTGAAAGTTAGCACAATTAAAATACAGAGGTTTTACAGATCTATCGTAGTGAAAAGATATATTCAGAGGCAGTTTATCCAATTGAAAATTTCAACACTGATTATACAAAGGAGGTTCCGTGCCAAAATGTTAATGCATTCTTGTCGGAAAGACTATACGGAAGCTAAAAATGCGGCTTTAAAAATTCAGATGTTTTACCGAAACTGGCTAATCACGAAAGAATTTAGGAGCAATTATTTACTTCTTAAGTCTTCTTGTGTCTTAGTTCAACAGAAGTATCGAGCTCTCGTTGTTATGAGAAAAGTGAGGAATGGCTTTACGCAGCAAAAATGTAGCGCCTTATTGATTCAAACGTATTTCCGGTCTTATTTAAAAACGAAAAAAGAAAGAGATCATTATATAAAACTTAGAAAGTCTTGTATTACTATTCAACAAAAATATAAGGCACACATCTTAATGAAAATTGAACGCAATAATTACTTGAAATTTAAGCAGGCGTGTTGCGTAATTCAATCCCGGTTCAGAGCGAGGCGGCTGATGTTACAAGCGAGAAAGGAATATTGTGATCTTCGAAATTCCGCAATTGTCATTCAAAAACACTTCAGATCTCTTATGATCACGAGGATTTGTAGAACCGATTACTTGAAAACCTACCGTTCTATTGTATACATTCAAAGGTTATACAGAGGAAAATTAGAAACCATTAAATCTCAAAGAGATTTCTCCATTGTGAAAACTGCTGCGAAAATGATTCAAGTTTGGTATAGATCCGTTATTATGACGAGGAAAATAAAACAAGAATATATTTCTCTTAAATCCTATACTTTGAAAATGCAACAGCGATATAGAGCTAATGTATTAGCTAAGCTATGTCGGCGAGATTATCAAAATTTGAAGAATGCTTGCATTTATGTTCAAACACGATATCGTTCCAAATTACTTATGCAAAATGATTGTGACAAGTTCCAGTCTATTATTTCTGCAGTTCATATAATCCAGGCTCATTATCGCGCTTATGTCATCATGAAGCGCGAAAGACAACAATTTTTACTTTTAAAAGAAACTACAATAAAGATGCAGAAAATGTACCGAAATTATTTACTCACAAAGAAAATACAAAATACATATACTACCCTTAAGGCAACTGCCATATTTCTGCAACAAAAATATCGTGCCAAGTTAGCAATGAGGGAATGTAGAGATGAATATTTGGCCAAGAAAAAGAGCGTCAACGTGATTCAATCACATTTAAGAGCATATTTGCAAATGAAATTGGTTAGAGAGTCATACATGAAAAAAATAAAATCAATCAAGATTATCCAAGAGTATTACAGCGGGTATAAATTAACCAGAGAATCTCGAAGACGGTATCTAGAAATGAGGTCAGCTTCCATCATTATCCAGAAACAATTTAGGGCCTATAAGCGGATGATGGAGGAGAGAAATAATTTCAACACAATTCGTCAAGCGGCTATTGTGCTCCAAAAGAAATACAGATCTTACATCATTATGAGAATCATTCGAAGCGAATATTTGAGAAAATATAGCGCTGTTTTGATCATTCAAAGGAGGTATAGGGCTAAAATGTCTATGGATATTTGCCGCAGGGAATATTGTACTAAATACAATGCAATAGTAAAGATCCAACAATGGTATCGTTCTCTGATTTCTATGAGAAATGATCATTCTCATTATGTTACACTCAGAGAGAGCGCAGTTTTAATTCAACAAATATACAGAGCTAAGCTTTCTATGAAATATTGTCGTCAAACCTTCGTAAACTTGAAAAATGCTTGTGTTCTTATTCAAAGATCTTATCGTTCTAAAATATTGATGGAAAAATGTTTAAAAGAGTACAAACTAAAACGGCAAGCCGCTATTTATCTTCAAAGGAAGTTCAGAGCCCATCAACTTACGAAAATACAAAGGCAAGAGTACTTGATTACGGTTAGAGCTACTGTCACAATTCAGAGAATGTACAGAAATTATAAATTGACACAAGTCACGAGGTTTGACTATCTGAAAGTGATAAGAACTGTTAAATTTATCCAAAGTAAATACAAAGCGAAACTCTTAATGCTGAAATGTATGCAAGAATATCACAAACAGCAATCAGGTGCCTCTGTAATTCAGCGATACTTCAAATCTTATTTGGCCATGAAAATGCAAAGAGAATATTATTTGGCGTTGAGGCAATCTACCATTACTATTCAGACTTCTTACAGAAGAAATATTGTAAGAAGAACCTATCTGATGAAAAAATCTGCTGCGATAACAATACAATCATTCTACAGAATGTATATTGCTAGAAAACAATATCTTTCTATCAAAAGGTCCACATTATTGATTCAAACATATTTCAGAAATTGGTTACTAGCCAAGAATACGCGACAAAATTATCTAACAATGAAGATTACAATAATCAAAATTCAATCCATTGTAAGACAGTGGATAGTTCGAAGAAGATATCTGGCCATTAGACAAGAAGCCGAAAGAAAAGTCTCAGAAATCAGACACACTGCGGCAGCTAAAATCATAACTTATTGGAAAGGGTACAAGGCTCGCGTTCAATATAATAACCTTAAGCAGGCCGTGATCACGTGCCAGAAGCGTAGGAGATCTATTATCACCATGAGACGGGAAAGAGAGTCCTTCAAGTTGTTACGGACCTCTGCAATCAAAATACAAGCTGCTGTTTGTGGGTGGCTCACCAGGAGAGCCGTGTCTCGTATGGTGGAACAGAAGGCGATAGTTCGCCAGAGATTCATCACCAACCAGGCGGCTACCGTGATTCAGGTAAATCCACATTTCACTTTCTAGTCATAGTTAAGCTAGAAAATATCTCAATGAGGAAGTTCAGAGCTAAGGGAAATTGGATATAAAAATGTTTTCGTAAATGCGGTAAAAATTAGAGCATTTGATTGTACAGCAAAGTTTCTGGAAAATGAATGTAAAAAATAAAAAAAAAACATTTTGATAAAAATTAACAGCTTTAAAATAAGTTTCGTAGCATAGGTTCTGGTCAACAGCTGTTTAGATCAATTATGCGTTGTGATAGATTTCCGGTTTCTAGGAAGCCATATTTCGTGTGTTTTCATACGTTCAGGTTTCTCTTTTTAAATGTCAACTCACCGACGACAACTCATGAAGGCACGGGCGGAGTATTTTAAAAATTACAAAACTTTAAAAAATCAAAGAGATAATATGAAACATAAAAATCAAAATTTATCTTCTTAGTTTGATAGTCTATTAACAAATAAAAAAATACAAGAAATAACTGAACTACCTCATTGAAATTCTTTAAGAAAAAAATGATTTGGACATACTCAAAATATTATTTATTGTTCTGCTTAAATGACCTTTAGAATATGAAATTTTTCAAACATAGTAAAATTGTAATGGCAATTATTTTTCTCTAATCTATTAAATTATGGAAAGGCAAAATTTACTAAGCGACATGTGGCACCTTTACAGAAATTAAAGCTTGTTTTTTTAAAAATTAATAATTATACCTTATTTATTAGCGTGATTCCTACATTATTTAAATACGAGATTTTTTATTAATTAAATAAAAAACAAACTTTAATTGGCTCTTCTGTAAAGTTAGCTACTTGTCATTTAGTAAATTTTGCCTATCCTCTGTTGATTTGCTCTTTGACAAAAAAGTTTTGCGGATCCTTTTACCGTCCTTACTTTTGCGTCCCTGGACTGGCACCAGATGCATACGACTGATCACCTTACCTTCATATAACAGACGATCGAGATACGCTGCATTTGGTTTTCCAATGGTGCCTCTGGGCGCAGATAAGGATAATGATTTATCAAATACAAAGCAAAATATATCGCATTTTAATCCTGAAATATTTAATTATTTAGATAGTATTGTGTATGTATTTATTTATATTATTTTTGTGATTTTCTTATTATTTAACAGAAACATTGGCGAGGATACAACATCCGCAAGCAGCAAGTGGAGCACTGTAAGGTGGCGGCACTACGCAAGAGGTGGAGAGATGGTGGACTGGAGTCACAGCAGCTCACCCTGGCGGAGAGGAGTGAGGATGCTATGGAGGTGCTGGGACACTTCCGCGATGTGGCCTCTGTCATCCGAGCTTTCAAAACTCTAGGTAAACATTACTTCTCTCTTTTGTGCTCATTCAACTACTGTTATCGTTTACCAGTATTATCTCATTGTGACACTAATTGACCGCCAGCACCATCTCATCATGACACTAAATGACCGCCAACACTATCTCATCATGATACTAAATGACCGCCAGCACTCTCATTGAGGCTCTAAACAAATGTTATCGACCGCCAGCACTATTTTATTATGACACTAAACAAATGTTATTGATGCCTTTATTGAGCATTGGTGGAGTATGCCGATGTTTATATTTGCCTAAAATTGCATCTAGCATATTCTAGAATCAGAAATAGAATGAAAAACAAGAATTCTGCGTGTGAAATAGAACAGAATCCCAAACGATACTTTTTTCGCTTATTAGGTGCTCTCAGGTTAAATTAAAGATAAATCTGCCTCGTGGTTTATTGGTTAGCATGCCTGGAGGTCCAGGGTTTGATTCCCGGCAGGGTCGACATGAAGTACTTATTTAAAGGGATAATTTTTATTAGAATACCAATACAGTACCCTATGTCTCACTAGACGAGAATGTGAGAAAATGATGATGATGATTATCACAAGGTGACAATGGCGATTAAACAGTTAATAATATTAACTAATTTGACTATTTGTTTCAGACTATGTAACAAATGTATACCCCATGATGTATGGTGGTGAGGAGATGGCCGTACCACTGATTGGCCGGCTCGTCATGTATATGGGAGCATCTAACAGATCAGTTTCCACTCTCGAGACCTTACACCTCGGGATTGCCATACTTCTTAACCTCACCAAATACAACCCTACTGCTAAATATGTATTCAAGGTATATTATATTAATCAATCTTTTGATCAATGAGCATAATTCGTTCCAGAATCTTACTCGTAATGCGAAACGCTTGTTGAGCGAAAAGAAATTCTCATAGAAATTTATGTAACATAATTTATGACGTGTTCCTTGCCAAAAAAACCAAAAAAAAAATTATGTTATGTTTTTTCAAAATAAATTTCTTATAAATTGTTCAGGAGTGTAAATCATCTTCATATTTTCTTCTATCGCGGAACGAACCAACCTGGAATGCGATTTTGATTTGCAGAAAACAAAATAATTAGTCAATTATTTATGAATTTTTGACACATTACCTAATATTTTTTTCCTCTAGAAAGCTGTCTAGAGACACTTCAAAATTTGATGAAAATATTACACCATTATCAGTGAATAAGTTTGTAGTGCGCCTAGCCGCTACCTTATTAGGATGATGCTTCTCAATATACAACAATTTTTACTGTGGGCATTTTTTAATCTTTACATTCAAATTGGAAATTAATTTGACACTTCATTTTGATTTATCAGGTGGACTATTTGAACACAATGCTGACTCTGTTGCTTCGGTGGGGGGACAAGGATCATCTCTTATCCCGTTTGATCTGTACACTCATCTGGATGTTTGGGAAATATGAGAACATGCGAAAGGTATGTTATAGTGGCCGAGAGATGAAAGAAACTACATTTAAAGATATCCCGACCGAGTCCTTGTCTATAAACATTTAAACATACTCAAAATATTATTGATTAATACTTTTTTTGAAAATTTCATGGTTGAAGTTTATTCTTCTTCTTCCTGTGTCTTGTCAGGTTATCCCAACGTTGACTATTACTCTGGAGTGTGCATCTCTGTCCTGGGCGATACGGAATAGATCCTCCACGCTTCTTATTCCCGTCCATTTGCGAGTATTGCGAAACCAAGATATCTTCCTTCACATTTCAGACACTTTTAATCGGTGTATGTTACTTACTTTGGCGGTCCATGATTCAACTCCATAATATAAGAGTACACACCACCCATAGCATCTGACCGTTCTCTGACAAAGTTTAAAATTAAGATTATCATCGCAGAAAATAGGTCTCATTTTATTTAATGCTGAGCAAACTGCCCCTGTTCTGCATCTGACTTTGTTCAAAGTTTATTAAAAGACATTCATCATTAAAAATCGTCTGCCTGTTTTAGGAAATGTGCGTCATCTTACGGGACGAAGAACGCTACAAGATTCTTTGCAGAGTGCGGTGCGGCCTGGTCCGCAAGAGGCGAATGGACAGTCGCAAGAGAAACTCCCATATCCCCGCGGCAACCAACATCTCCCTGCTCTCCCGCTCCTTCACAGACTCCAGGCTCAGCATGACTCCTGTCAAGGGGGGCAGGGCCCCTCACTCCCCGACCCCGACCACGGACCCTGACTACGGGATCATCAGGAATGACAAACCCAGGATATTTGCAGATGAAATCCAGGCCATAGACGCCGTATTTCTCAAGTTTGACTTGCCATTAAATATCTTCGGAGACATTTGAATTTTCCATAAAATAATATTAAATCAAATGTTTTGACCAATTTCTGCAAAGTCATATTGATTAAATTTCTTGTAAAAGAATCGGAAGCTTTTGCAAAAATTGTCTATTCACAATTGTTTTTTTAAAATAATATGTAGTACACTAGCAGCTTCGTGCGTTTGTTTTGTAAGTATGTACGTTAATATCCCATGCAACTTTTGCTGGGTCATTGTGACAATATTGCGCCTTTTAAAAATAACAAAGTTTTCGGATTTTGAAATAAAGCAATTTATAAACATAAATGAAATCACTTTTACCCGATTTCAACATTTTGCCCGAAGGTTTATAACAAATTATATAAACAAAAACATATTTCTGTCCTTTGAAGATACATATTTTTGAGCTTTACCTGTTTAATATATTTTTATTTGTTGTGATTTTTTAAAATTAAGTTATCTTTTTTTAAACTAGCTTTTAAGTTATAACTACATTATGTTAATTTATTGATTTTTGTTTTATTTATCTGTTGTCCCAATTGAACACCTGTCATTTTATAATTTATATATAATTTTTCAGTTAAATATAAAAGTTTTAAGTTTGTAAGTGAAAATTCTTGATTGAAGTTCATTGTAATTTATTATATAAATAAATACTTTAATCCACAAATTTGGAAAATCCAGTGACCGGTTTCATCGCTTTCGCGACATCTTCGAGACTGGTATCTTTATTAAGGAGTTCAATGTATTTATTTATTTATTTCTTAAGTTAGCTTATATTAAAACTAATATAAACTATTATGTACATTTACATCATCTATTTATATTTACATTTCTTTACAGTAACTTATACATTTATTTTTAAATTCTTTCAGACACTTTTCATTCTTCATACATTCAGGCATCTCATCATACATTTTTAAACCCTTATACATCAAACAATTTTGCGACTCGGCTCTTTTCAATAATGGTAGTCTTATTTTATCCGTTTTTAGACATGTTGAAAAAAAACATTATTGCAGAAACGGCATTAAGAATATATAAATTATCTATCCTTACCTCTGTTTTGTATAAAGATATCAATCGCGAAACTGATGAAACCGATCACTGGATTTTCCAAATTTGTGGATTAAAGTATCACTCGTCCTTTATTTATATAATAAATAATATCAAAGTATTATGTATTTGCCATTGACATAGCTTTTAAAAATAAAACATTAATCAAATGCTTCTAATTGTATAATGTATATTGTATTTTAAAATTGAGTATGCAAATAACAAGATTTACCATTTAATAAAATTAATAAAAATGTAATAAATTTTAATTTGAATTATTATTCCTAAGGAATACATTTTTATGGTATTCTTATTTTGACATGCATGCATCCAGTCTCTAATGGAAGCAGGGTGTGATATTTTTTCTCTTTTTCCACATGCACTCCTAAGAGGAGCTTGTGGATATCACCAGACGCCTCCAGGAAACCCTATTGCCAGCCAGCACTCTCGCCGATTCTCACACGACAATAGCTGTCTACATGGACCGCCTTTGTAACAGCGATAATCTTAGGAGGAATACCGTACGCATTGAGGATTTTCCAGAGGGATGATCAATGCGGACTATCAAATTCTTTCTCGTAGTCAATGAAGCAACACACACAAGGAGCGAGTTCATTTCATTGCTCTGTTGGAGAATACATCTTATGTTCTGGATATGGTCCGCATACGACTTACTGAGAATAAACCAGTTTGGTTGACGCTCAGAATCTGCAGTACGGGAGCTTGTATTCTGCCCAAGATTATGTGTGCAAGAATCTTACCTGGTACGCTCTGCAGTTATTCCGCGGTAATTATTGCACTCCAAAGGATCGCCTTTCTTGTGACATGCAATGATCGTACTATTATCCAATCCCTCAGACAACGTTCTTCATCCCAGATTTTTGATAGTTAAGTGTGGAGGGTCTGAGCAGTTGCATCCAGACTAATTTTTATAAGCTCAAGATGAATGCCATCTTCGCCCGGTGCTTTGCCATTCTTCAGGCATTTCACCGCCTTCATGATTTCATCAATGGTTGACGGTATTGGCTGCTCTAGGGATGTTGGTTTGAGCAGCTTCTGCCGGAATATCGAATAGGTCCGAGCGGTGATCAAGAAGCCCGCCGAAATGAATCTTCCAGATTTCACATACTCACCCCATCTCAGACTCAACCGCCCTACTGGAACTGCGAACCGGGGATGGTTTTGTCTTTGCACATATATAGTTAGGATTTTGATTATTATAATATTGGTTTAGTCTTTTTTTATAGATTTGGATTTCTGTGACTTTTCCAGGTGGATTCTTATTACACATAGGAAATATTTCAATCTTTGTTTATACATACTAGATTGATTTGCTGGGGATGATAAAATAAGAAAAATAAAAGAAATACTTTGCATACAAATTTATTTATTATTCAGAAGTAAAATTCCATACAAATTCTAGGTAATTTCTCAGTATCATAAAATTGTATAATTGGGTTAGTAATTGCTTAGTTTATAGTCGTTTTTCCAGCTGAATTATACAAAATAAATTATACTGAAGATTGTTATTTATACTGAAGAGTGTTAACCATAGACTGTAAAGATGATGAAAGCATAATAATTTGTATCCAACCACATCAAATTTCATTTTTAAATACAGCTCTTGTGCTCCATTTAAATCTTATGAAGCCTTGATAAAATAAATGCTTTGGATTGTGTTTCTTTTAAAAATATAGGATAGGGTTTAAATTTGTATCCCTGTCCGTAATCGTTTGTCAAAGAAATAAAAAAAAAACTTAACATCTATACTGTTAATAAAGCAAGCTAGAAACTAAAATTCATGTGTCTCAGTTTTAAAAAAGTTAACTTTTTTCACAGTTTTAGTAAGGTTCAAACCAAGCATTTGTGGAATGGAAAAAAGGCATTGTAAATTAAAATGCAAAAATATTTGAAAAAAAAATCACAAAATATCTTTAAAATTGAATTTAAACAAAGTAGAAAACTGCAAATTTTCTTTATATGGGAACATAGAAAACAAAATACTTTTAAATATTGTTTTTCTTTTATATAAAAGGTTCTTAACATTAAATTAAACTATATTACTCAACGAGATAAAAAAGACAAAGTGTTTATCCATAATTACGTAAGATTAAAACAATGTCTTTAAATGGAATACGGTGCGTATTGCATTTCATTCGATTTACAAGTAATTTATATTAAAATAGGAAACAGTAATCAAATAAACGGTTTGATTAATGAAACCCATTGGGTAGTCAGGTCATCGTGTGACTCCTCGGAGATATTTATATTATGTGCTAAAGTTAATTATTAGGGAAGACGTGGAAATAACGGCGTCAAGCTTAGCGGTAGTTATTATTTCTGTTGAAGCTCCCCGTGAAGCTACCTCCGTAGGGACGACCTCCGCCTCCCCCGCCGCCTCCGGGAGACGAGTTCAGGAACAACTCGATGTAACGATTATCCATTGTATTTCTATCCATGCGCATCGCCTGCAAAAGCAAAACAATAGATTTCTTATCGATGTCTGAAAATTCCACGATTCCGTTATTGGCACAAATATATGAATAATTACATTACATAATCGTTGGATAGAGTAGATTGAATTAAATATTTAGGCGTTTATATAGATGGGAATTTAAGATGGACTAATCAAATCAAACATACTAAAAAAAAAATACTTTTTTAAAACTAAAATAAATATAATCAGCATAAAAGAACTTGTAAAAATATATTACGTAATAAGTCAATCAGTTTTGGAATATGGAATAATTGGATGGGGATGTGCAAATGACACTGATCAAACAAATAATAATTGCACAAAAAACTTTAACAAAAATTATCTTAAGAGTCCCAATCAGAACTAGCTCCCTCGGTATATTCGTAAATCTTAATGTAACATCTATAAAAACAACTTTATGTAAAAGCCCTGTTACTATACGCACGCAAACATTATTCTCTACCTTCCATAACTTCTTTCACAAATACAAGAGTTACTAGATACTCCACCCTGATGATGAAAAAACAATTAAAAATTAAAACAACCTTCAGTCAAAGAGGATTGGCCTACTACTCGGTTAAAGTGTACAATCTACTTCCATTATCCATAAGGACAATTAGTAAATACTCACAATATAAAATTGCTATTAAGAAATGGGTAGTGTAGGTGGGTTGCGCACAGATCGATGAGTGGATCAAGCCAAAGAGGTAAAATTTGTGTCCCGTATATGAAATTTGGTCTACAGGTATATATAAATTCGTTATGTTTTTTATGATTATTTTAGTTTATATTGCTTATTATGTTAATGATAATTAGGTTTAATAGATTAATTACGTTTTTTTTTATTATTATTATGTTGACTTTGTTAAATAAATCATTCAAGGCATGTTTCACTATTTGTAAAATGTTTCCCTCGGCACGGGACACCCCAGTGAGGGAACATTATTCTGTATAAAAAAAAGAATACAAACATTGTAGAAGTATTAATAAAAAAAAACCAAAATAATTATATAACTAAGTGTGCCGGAACATAGTCTTACACAGTTTTTAAATAAAAAAAAATTGTAGACTAAAAACCCAGTTTTATGTAATTTTTTAAAGTACCAAATGATAAACCAACATGTTACAATGTACCAAATAGTAAACCAATATACCCATTTAAATTTATTTCAACAGAGAGGGAAAACATTGTTGAGAAGGGAATATGGAAGTCTAGGCATTTACAGGGCTTATGACCCGTCATTGGCTGGTTTAAGTGGCCACTTTCACACTTGAGTATGTCCAAATACTTA